>NW_027276996.1:0-96268 GCF_030028105.1 Mobula birostris | reverse complement strand
CGGGTCATTGACTATGCGGTGAAGGTGCGGCGGGGCCGGAGGGAATTCGGAGAGGCTGAGAAAGGGGCAACGGGTTTTCGTACAGAGTCCGGGAGCAACAACATACAGCGGAGGGGGTCCCCATACCCGGCTTGGGATCGCTCTGCTGGCGGTAACCTCTCTATGACCTCAGGCGTTCCCCAGCGACGGACGTGATTGGTCAATTCCCCCCCCCCCCACGCAAAGGAGACCTGTTCTCCCAAAACAGCAAGAATAGGGTTGTAAACAGCAGAAAATGTGCAAATACTGAAATTCCAAAGCAACACACACAGTTGTTGGAGGAACTCAGCAGGTTAGGTGGTATCTATGGATATGAATAAACATTTATTTACGAAAACAGGGACCCTTCTTCAGGACTGAAAAGGATGGGGGGGGGCGGTGGAGAGGAAGGAGGATAGTTAGAAGGTGATAGGTGAAGCCAGGTAGGTAGGAAAGGGAAAGGACTGGAGAGGAGTGGACCATGGGAGAAAGGGAAGGAGGAGGGGACCCAGGGGGGATATAAGCAGGTGAAAAGAGACAAGATGCCAGAGTGGGGAATAGAGGAAGAGGAGATGGAAGTTATAGAAAGAGAAATCAATATTCATGCCATCAGGTTGGAGGCTGTGCAGACAGAAATTAAGATGTTGCTCCCTCACCCTGAGGGTGGCCTCATCATGGCACAAGAGGCCATGGACTGGCGTGTTGGAACAAGAATGGGAATCGGAATTAAAATGTTTGGCCACCAGCAAGTTCTGCTTTTTGCTGATGGAGCAGGGGTGTTTGACGAAGTGGTTCCCCCCAATTTGTGAAGGGTCTCACCAATGTAGAGGAGGCTGCACCAGACACAACAGACAGGTTCACAGGTGAAGTGTTGCCTCACGTGGAAGGACTGTTTAAGTCCCTGAATGGAGGTGAGGGAGGAGGTGAATGGGCAGGTGTAGCACTTCGAGTACCACTTGCAGGGATAAGTACCAAGAGGGAGATTAGTGAGGAGGATCAAATGGAAAAAGGAGTGATCTTTGTGGAAAGCAGAGAGTGGGGCGGGGGGAAGAGGTAAAGATATGTTTGGTGGTAGGATCTCTTTGGAGATGGTGGGAATTGTGGAGAATTGAGATTCAGAAGATTGTGGGGTGGTAGGTAAAGACAAGGAACTCTGCCACTGTTAAGGTGGCGGGAAGGTGGGGTGAGCATGGATGTTCTGGAAATAGAGGAGAAGCTGGTGAGGACTGCATCAGTAGTGGAGGAAGGGAAACACTTTTCTTTGAAGCAGGAGGGCATCTTTGCTGTCCTGGAAAGGAAAGCTGCATCCTGGGAAGAGATGTGGTGGAGAGAAGGAACTGAGAACAGGGAATAGCATTGTTACAGGATACAGGGTGGGAAGAGTTAAAGTTAAGATAACTGTGGGAATCAGTAGGTTTAAGAAAGATGTCAGTTGACGGTTTGTCTCCAGAGATGTTGCCGGGACTTGAGAAACTCAGTTACAGAGAAAGGTTGAATAGGTTAGGACTTTATTCCCTGGAGCGTAGAAGAATGAGGGGAGATTTGATAGAGTTAATTTGATAAAATTATGATGGGTATAGATAGAGTGAATGCAAGCAGGCTTTTTCCACTGAGGCAAGGGGAGAAAAAAAAAACAGAGGACATGGGTTAAGGGTGAGGGGAGAGAAGTTTAAAGGGAACATTAGTGGGGGGCTTCTTCACACAGAGAGTGGTGGGAGTATGGAATGAGCTGCCAGAGGAGGTGGTAAATGCAAACATTTAAGAATAAATTGGACAGGTACATGGATGGGAGGTGTATGGAGGGATATGGTCTGTGTGCAGGTCAGTGGGACTAGGCAGAAAATGGTTCGGCACAGCCAAGAAGGGCCGAAAGGCCTGTTTCTGTGCTGTAGTTTTTGCTATGGTTTCTATGAAGGCAGAGAGATCAAGAAAGGGAAGGGAGGTGTCAGAAATGGAGCAAGTGAATTTAAGGGCAGGGTGGAAGTTGGAGGCAAAGTTGATGAAATTGATGAGCTCAGCATGGGTGCATGAAGCAGCACCGATGCAGTCGTCAGTGTACCGGAGGAAGGGGTGGGAAGTGTTACTGGGGGAGCGTTCAAGCGTGGACTGTTCTACATAGCCGATGGAGATGCACATCTGGGCTCTTGGCTACCCCTTGAATCTGGAGAAAATGGGAAGAGGTGAGGGAAAAATTGTTGAGAGAGAGAGGACCTGTTTTATCTCCTGAACGAGGGACAAGATTATTCAGTTTTACATCTCACCCCTCCCCCTCCCCCTAACAGGAGGGACATTATTGGCTGGATTGGTCAGTTTTACCACCACCCCTCCCACAACACTCCTTCCTCACCATTCCTCCACAAGGAAACCCACTCATCCCTAATTCTTTCCCAACCTCTCTGGCACAGATCCGTGTGAAGCCCGACCACTCTGGGGTGGTGACAGAAGGAGTCAAACACTCAATGAACCCATTCTGTGAGATTGCGGTGGAGGAAGCTGTCAGGATGAAAGAGAAGAAACAAGCGGCTGAGGTGATCGCTGTGAGCTGTGGCCCGGTGCAGTGTCAGGTATGGAGGGATGTAGGAATCAAAGAGTCGGGGAGGGATGTAGGAATCAAAGAGTCGGAGAGGGATGCAGGAATCAAAGAGTCGGGGAGGGATGTAGGAATCAAAGAGTCGGGGAGGGATGTAGGAATCAAAGAGTCGGGGAGGGATGTAGGAATCAAAGACTCGGGGAGGGATGCAGGAATCAAAGAGTCGGGGAGGGATGCAGGAATCAAAGAGTCGGGGAGGGATGCAGGAATCAAAGAGTCGGGGAGGGATGTAGAAATCAAAGAGTCGGGGAGGGATGTAGGAATCAAAGAGTCGGGGAGGGATGTAGGAATCAAAGAGTCGGGGAGGGATGTAGGAATCAAAGAGTCGGGGAGGGATGTAGGAATCAAAGAGTCGGGGAGGGAGATGTAGGAATTAAAGAGTCGGGGAGGGATGTAGGGATTGCAGATGGGGACAGAGAAGGTCTCTGCCATCCCAGTCTGACTCCCCGTCTCTCCCTGCACCCAAACCCCCAGGAAACCCTGCGGACAGCCCTGGCTATGGGAGCAGACCGGGGGATCCATGTGGAGGTGACGGGTCAGGATTACGAGTGCCTGGGGCCCCTCCAGGTCTCCAAAGTTGTGGCAGGCAGCTCTGGCGAAGAAGGAGAAGGTGACCTCATTCTGATGGGCAAGCAGGTAAGTTTCCTGGGCAATTTTCACTGTAAGCTGTGCACATCTTTTGCTACTAGCACACAGGAATTTCACAAAGAATTTGTTTTGTGATGGTCTTGAGGACCTGGGGAAGCTGGGGAGTTTAGGATCAGCCGCCCATGATTGCTGCTTCAAAGGTTTCGAAGGTACAGTTTAATGTTTGAGAGATGTATGCAATTTACATCCTGGAATTCTTTTTCTTTGCAGCCATCCATGAAAACGGAGGAGAGCCCCAAAGAATGAATGACAGTTAAATGTTAGAAACCCAAAGCTCCCCCCTCCCACGCGTATGCAGCAGCAAAACAACAATTCCCCTCCCCAACCAGCATAAAAAGAGCATCAGCACCCACCACCGAGCACTCAAGCATGCAGCAAAGCAGCAGCAAAGACACAGACTTGCAGTACCCCAAAGACTACTCATTCACCCAGTATTCGATGTTCTACAGGTGCGCGCGCACTCTCTCTCCTCTCTCTCTCTCTCCTCTCTCTCTCTCTCCTCTCTCTCTCCTCTCTCTCTCTCTCTCTCTCTCTCTCTCTCTCTCCCCCTCTCTCTCTCCTCTCTCTCTATCTCTCTCTCTCTCTCCCCCCCCCACCCCCACCAAATAAGGGAAAAAAAGGTGTCTCCGTTTCTGAGTCCTGAGTCAGGAGTAAGTCAGTGTAAATATAAGTTCGTGAAGAGTGAAATAAACAGGATTTGAAAGTTATCGATCCATTAATTTTAATTTGTTAACAGAATCCATCAACAGAACAGAAATACTGCAGATTCAGCAGCAGCTGTGAGCGGCAGTTCCTGAGCTCCCTGGCTCCTCCAGGTCCTAAAGTCCATCCTCATGATGCAAATTCTTTGTGCAATTCCTTTGTACACTAGAACCAAAAGATGTGTGCTTGGCAAGAAACTTGGAGGGAACATTGGTCCTGGGTGGGATTAGTCCGTAGAAGCCACATTACCTCTCCCCCAGCTACAGGTCTGTAGGGACTTTTGGGACAGTCCCTTTTCCCTTGGTGAGTGTGGCACCAACGTTTCTCGGGAAACTTTTCACCATCTGGGAGAAAGCAGCCCGCTCAATTGCATCCAACCCACCCCTCCCACCATCACTGGCACATAGTGGCTGCCTAGGGTGTTCCAACAGCCCCTCCTGCACACCCACTGCTCTCCATCCAGAAGGATGTGTGCTGTAGGATGGCAGTGGGACACCAACACCCTCAGGTTCTCCCCGCCGCTGTCCCCATTCGAAATCTACCATCACCGTTGCCGGGTCTGAATCCTGGTTCTCCGTCCCTTTGGTCCATCATTTTCCTGCTGACCCACCAACACCTTTCCCCAGGACTTCTCTTCCTCAGCCTTTCCAATGATCATTTGGATATTTCGTTGGTGCGGTGAGGGTCTGGCTCTTCCACCCCTTCGGGAAATGTGTCAACCCAGGAGAAAACTCCATAAGATTATAGGTCATAGGAGCTGAATTAGGCTATTTGGCCCATCGAATCTGCTCCGCCATTCAAACAAGGCTGATCCGTTTTCCTTCTTAGCCCCAGTCTCCTGCCTTCTCCTCGTATCCCTTCATGCCAAACTAATGAAGACTCTTACCAACTTCTGCCTGAAATATACCCAATGACTTGGCCTCCACAGCCTCTGGCTACCACCCTCTGGCTAAAGAAGCTTCTCCTCATCCCTCCGTTTTAAAAGGACGTCCTTCTATTCTGAGGCTGCGTCCTCTGGTCTTAGACTCCCTCACCGTAGGAAACATCCTGTCTACATCCACTCTTATCAAGGCTCTTCAAAATTCGATGAGGTCACTTCTCATTCTTCTAAATTCCAGTGAGTAGAGGCCCAGAGCTATCAAATGCTCCTCAAATGACAAGTCTTTCAATCCCAGAATCATTCTCGTGCAGCTCCTTTGAACCCTCTCTGTCAGCACATCCGTTGTTAGTTAAAGGGCCCAAAATCGCTCACAATACTCCAAGCGAGACCTCACCAGTGCTTTATAAAGCTTTAACATTACATCCTTGATATTTATATTCTTGTCCTCCCAAAATGAATGCTAACATCACATTTACTTTCCTCACCACTGACTCAACCTGCAAATTAACCTTCAGGGATTCCTGCACAAGGACTCCCAAGTTTCTTTGCACCTCAGATTTTTGAATTTTCTCTCTATTTGGAAAATAGTCTATGCTTTTATTTCTTCTACCAAAGTGCAATGACCATACACTTCGCTACACTGTATTCCATCTCTTCTTTGCCCATTCTCCTAATCTGTCTAAGTCCTTCTGTAGCCTATTTCCTCAAAACTACCTGCCCCTCCACCCATCTTCATATTAACCTGGGCACAGAGCTATCAATCCAAATCATTGACATATAACATAAAGAGAAGTGGGTACCAACACAGGTCCCTCTGGAACTTAAATAGTCACCGGCAGCCACACAGAAAAGGCTCCCTTAATTCCACTCTTTGCCTCCTGCCAATCAGCCAATGCTAGTATCTTTCCTGTAATACCTTGGGCTCTTGTTAAGCAGCCCCGTGTGACACCTAGTCAAAGGCTTTCTGAAAATCAAAGTTCATAACATCTACCGATTCTCCTTTGTCTATCTTGCTTGTTATTTTTTCAAAGAATTCCAATGGATTTGTCAGGCGAGATTCTCCCTTAAGGAAACCATGCTGACTGTAGCCTATTTTATCGTGTTTCTCCAAGTACCCCGAAGCCATATCCTTTACTATCAACTTCCCAACACCTACCCAACCACTGAGGTCAGACTAACTGCCCTATAATTTCCTTTCTTCAAATCTCTCCCTTTTGAAGAGTGGAGCGACATTTACAATTTTCCAGTCCTCTGGAACCATGCCAGAATGTATTGATTCTTGAAGGGTCATTGCTCATGCCTCCACAATCTCTTCATCTGATCCAAGTGACTTATCTGCCTTAAAACCTTTCAGCTTTCTAAGAACGGTCTCTCTAATAATGGTAACTTCATTCACTTCTGCCTGCTGACAGTGTAGAACTTCTGGCATACTGCTAGTATCTTCCACAGTGAAAACTGATGAAAAATACTTATTCAGTTTGTTCACCATTTCCTTGTCCCCCATTACTACCTCTCTAGTGTCATTTTCCAGCAGTCCAATATCTACCCTTGCCTCTCTTTTACATTTTATATATCCAGAGAAGCTTTTGGTATCCTCTTTAATATTATTGGCTAGCTTACTTTTGTATTCCATCCTAATGACTTTATTAGTTGCCTTGTTGGCTTTTAAGAGCTTCCCAAGCCTCTAACTTCGCACTAATGTTTGTTCTACTATTTTTCCTCTCTTTGGTTTTTGTGTTAGTTTTGACTTCTCTTGGCAGCCACAGTTGTGTCATCCTGCCTTTAGAATACATCTTTCTCTTTGGGATGTATCTGTCCTGTGCCTTCCAAATTGCTCCCAGAAATTCCAGCCGTAAGTGCTCTGCCATTGTCCCTGCCAGTGTTTTCTTCCAGTCAAATTTGGCCAGCTTCTCTCTCATGCCTCTGTAATTCCCTTTACTCCACTGTAATACATCTGACTTTAGCTTCTCCTTCTCAAATTGCTTCGTGAATTCTGTCATATTATGATTACTGGCCCCTAGGGCTTATTTCACCTTAAGCTTTCTAATCAGTTCCAGTTCATTGCACAACACCCAATCCATAATAACTGATCCCCTAGTGGGCTCAGCCACGAAGCCATCTCAGAAGCATTCTGGAAGATCCCCCTCTTGGGATCCAGAACCAATCTGACTTTCCCCAGTGTATCTGCATATTGAAATCCCCCATGACTATTGTAATATTGGCATGCATTTTCTATCTCCTGTTGTAACTTGCAGACTACATCCTTACGCCTGTTTGGGAGTCTATATATAACTCCCATCAGGGTATTTTTACCCTTGCAGTTCCTTAGCTCTATCCACAATGATTCAACACCTTCTGATCCTATATCATTTCTTTTGAATGATTTGATTTCAATTTTTACCGACAGAGCCACACCACCCCCCCTGCCTTCCTGCTTGTCCTTTCGATACAATGTGTATCCTTGGACGTTAATCTCCCAGCTATAATCTTCTTTCAGCCATGATTCAGTGATGCCCACGTCATACATGCTAATCTGTAACTGTGCTACAAGTTCACTTACCTTATTCTGCATGCTGCGCACTTTCAGATATAAGACCTTCAGTCCTGTATTCACCCTTTTCGATCTTGTCTTCCTTTTACATTGCAACTCATCCAGTTGACTGCAATTTTCCCCTGTCATCAGCCTTTCCTTCCTTGCAGTCTCACTACACGTTCCCTCTCTGTTTGTCAACACTCCAGTTCCCATCCTGCTGCCAGAATAGTTTAAACCCTTATGAACAGCTCTAGCAAACCTGCTCACAATGATTGAGCCCCCCCCTCAGGTTCAGTTGTAACCTGTACCTTTTGTACCTTCCGCAGGAGAGATCCCAACAATCCAGAAATCTGAACCCATCAGACCGTCAGACATAGAAGCAGAATTAGTCCATCTAGCCCGTCGAGTCTGCTCTACCTTGACTGATCCCAGATCACACTACACCCCATACTCCTGCCTTCTCGCCATATCCTTTGATGCCCTGACCTATCAAGATATATACTTATGGATTGGCCTCCACCACAGTCTGTGGCAGAGTATTCCACAGGCTGATGACTCTCTGGTTGACCTCCTTACCTCTGTTCTGAAAGGTCACCTCTCAAATTTGAGGCTGTGCCTTCTAGTTCTATTGGAACTAGACCATAGGAAACATTCTCTCCACATCCACCCTATCTGGTCTTTTGAACATGCGGTAGGTTTCAAGAAGATCTCCCTGCATTCTTCTAAATTCCAGTGAGTACAGGCCCAAAGCTGCCAAATGCTCCTCATATGTTAATCTCTTCATTCCCAGAATCATCCTCTTCTGGACTCTTTCCATTGACAACATATCCTTTCTGAGATATGGGGCCCAAGACTCCAAGTGCAGCCTGACAAGTATCTTAAAATCTCAGCATTACCGCCTTGCTTTTATATTCTATTACCCTTGAAATAAGTGTCAACATTGCATTTGCCTACTTTACCACAATTCAATCTGTAAATTAACCTTCTGGGAGTCTTGCACGAGGACTCCTAAGTCCCTCTGCACCTCTGATGTTTGAACTTCTCACCATTTAGATAATAGTCCACACTATTGTTCCTTTTACCAAAATGCATTATTATTCATTTTCCAACACTGTATTCCATTCTTCCAATTTGTCTGTCCTGCTGTAATCGCATTGCTTCTTCAGCACTGCCTACTCCTCCAGCTATCTTCGTATCATCTGCAAACTTTGCCACAAAGCCATCAATTCATTGACAATGTGTAAAGTAGCAGTCCAATACTGACCCCTGAGAAACACCACTAGTCACGAGCAGCCAACTAGAAACCCCGTCCCCCCCTTATTCCCACTTGCTGCCTCCTGCCTGTCAGCTATTCTATTCATGCCAGTATATTTCCTATAATGCCATAGGATTTTATCTTCTTAAACAACCTCATGTGAGCCACCCTATCAAACACCACCTGAAAATCTAAGTCAATGACATCCACTGTCTCTACTTTGTCCTTTAACAGATTTGTCAGGTAAGATTTCCCTTTACAGAAACCATGCTGACTTTGACTTATTATCATTCGTCTCGAAGTACCTCAAACCTCATCCTTAATAATAGACACCAACACTTTCCCAACCACTGAGGTTAGGCTAACTGACCTATAATTTTCTCTCTTTTACCTTCTTCCCTTCTTAAAGAATGGAGTAACACTTACAATCTTTCAGTCCTCTGGGACCATGGCAGGATCAAGTGATTCTTGAAAGATTATGAGCAATGCATTCATTAACTCTTCAGCGACCAGTCTCAGGACTCTGGGATGTCGTCCATCTGGCCCAGGTGACTTATGCACCTTAAGACCTTTTGAGTTTGCTGACCACTTTTTCCTTTGTAATAGCACTCTATATAACTGAAAAAAACTTTTAGTATAAAAGGAACACAGCCTTATACAGCGGGCTGCGGAGTGAGTAATTTTGAGGATTTATCACCCTCGACGGGCGAGGCGAGGAAGGTTTAGTATCCATTTTTTGTTGTTATTTGAAGAGAGGGGGAAGTATGAGTGTGAGGGCAGTTTGTTGTTCTCGATGCCGGATGTGGGAGGTAGCGGAGTCTCCAGGCCTCCCGGACGTCCACATCTGCACCATGTGCGTCGAGATGCAGCTCCTAAGAGACTGCGTTAGGGAACTGGAGCTGCAGCTCGATGACCTTCGTCTGGTCAGGGACAGTGAGGAATTGATAGAGAGGAGTTACAGGCAGGTGGTCGCACCGGGGCCACAGGAGGCAGACAAGTGGGTCATGGCTAGGAGGGGGAAGGGGAAGAGTCAGGTAATAGAGAGTACCCCGGTGGCTGTGCCCCTTGACAATAGGTACTCCTGTTTGAGTACTGTTGCGGAGGACAGCTTACCTGGGGGAAGCAACAGTGGCCGTGCCTCTGGCACAGAGTCCAGCCCTGTAGCTCAGTAGGGTAGGGAAAGGAAGAGGAGGGCAGTTGTGATAGGGGACTCGATAGTAAGGGGGTCAGATAGGCGATTCTGTGGACGCAGTCCAGAGACCCGGATGGTAGTTTGCCTCCCTGGTGCCAGGGTCCAGGGTGGTTCTGATCACGTCCAAGAGATCCTGAAGTGGGAGGGAGAGGAGCGAGAGGTCGTGGTACATATAGGTGCCAATGACATAGGTAGGAAAAGGAGAGAGGTCCTGAAAGGAGAATATAGAGAGTTAGGAAGGGAGTTGAGAAAAAGGACCGCAAAGGTAGTAATCTCAGGATTACTGCCTGTGCCACGCGATAGTGAGAGTAGGAATGGAATGAGGTGGAGGATAAATGCATGGCTGAGGGATTGGAGCAGGGGGCAAGGATTCAAGTTTTTGGATCATTAGGACCTCTTTTGGCGCAGGCGTGACCTGTACAAAAAGGACGGGTTACACTTGAATCCTAGGGGGACCAATATCCTGGTGGGGAGATTTGCGAGGGCTACTGAGGTGACTTTAAACTAGAATGGTTGGGGGGTGGGAATCAAATTAAAGAGACTAGGAGAGAGGAGGTTAGTTTACAAATAGAGAAAGCAGGTAGACAGTGTGTGAGGGAGGATAGGCAGGGAACAGAGATCGGGAGCACTCAGACCAAAGATGTAGGGGACAAGGAAGAAACAGATAACAAAGTTGTTTGCTCCATTACGGATAAACAGAGTAAGAGGTGGAGAGTTTCTTAAATGCATCTATTTTAATGCTAGGAGCATTGTAAGAAAGGTGGATGAGCTTACAGCGTGGATTGATACCTGTAAATATGATGTTGTAGCTATTAGTGAAACGTGATTGCAGGAGGGGTGTGATTGGCAACTAAATATTCCAGGATTTCGTTGCTTCAGGTGTGATAGAATAGGAGGGGCAAGAGGTGGAGGTGTTGCATTGCTTGTCAGAGAAAATATAACAGCGGTGCTTTGGCAAGATAGATTAAAGGACTCGCCTAGGGAGGCTATTTGGGTGGAATTGAGGAATAGGAAAGGTGTTGTGACACTTATAAGAGTGTATTATAGACCACCTAATGGGGACTGAAAACTGGAGGAGCAAATTTGTAAGGAGATAGCAGATAGTAAGCACAAGGTTGTGATTGTGGGAGATTTTAATTTTCCACACATAGACTGGGAAGCCCATTATGTAAAAGGGCTGGATGGTTTGGAGTTTGTCAAATGTGTGCAAGATAGTTTTTTGCAGCAATATATAGAGGTACCAACTAGAGAAGGGGCAATGTTGGATCTCCTGTTAGGGAATGAGATAGGGCAAGTGGTGGAGGTTTGTGTTGGGGAGCACTTCGGGTCCAGTGATCACAATATCGTTAGTTTCAATATAATTATGGAGAAGGATAGGACTGGACCCACGGTTGAGATTTTTGATTGGAGAAAGGCTAACTTTGAGGAGATGCGAAAGGATTTAGAAGGAGTGGATTGGGACAATTTGTTTTATGGGAAGGACGTAATAAAGAAATGGAGGTCATTTAAAGGTGAAATTTTGAGGGTGCAGGATCTTTATGTTCCTGTTAGGTTGAAAGGAAAGGTTAAAAGTTTGAGAGAGCCATGGTTTTCAAGGGATATTGGAAACTTGGTTTGGAAAAAGAGAGGGATCTTCAATAAATATAGGCAGCTTGGAGTTAGTGAGGTGCTCGAGGAATATAAAGAATGTAAAAAGAATCTTAAGAAAGAAATTAGAAAAGCTAAAAGAAGATACGAGAAAATAAATCCAAAGGGTTTCTACAGTTATATCAATAGCAAAAGGATAGTGAGGGATAAAATTGGTCCCTTAGAGAATCAGAGTGGACGACTATGTGCGGAGCCAAAAGAGATGGGGGAGATTTTGAACAATTTCTTTTCTTTGGTATTCAGTAAGGAGAAGGATATTGAATTGTGTAAGGTAAGGGAAACAAGAAGGGTCGTATGACGATTAAAGAAGAGGAAGTACAGGTGCTTTTAAGGAATATAAAAGTGGATAAGTCTCTGGGTCCGGACAAGATATTCCCTAGGACCTTGAGGGAAGTTAGTGTGGAAATAGCTGGGCTCTGACAGAAATATTTCAAATGTCATTAGAAACGGGAATGGTGCCGGAGGATTGGCGTATTGCTCGTGGTTCCATTGTTTCAAAAGGGTTCTAAGAGTAAACCTGGCAATTATCGGCCTGTGAGTTTGACGTCAGTGGTGGGTAAATTGATGGAAAGTATTCTTGCAGATGGTATATATAATTATCTGGATAGACAGGGTCTGATTAGGAACAGTCAACATGGATTTGTGTGTAGAAGGTCATGTTTGACAAATCTTATTGAAATTTTTGATGAGGTTACTAGGAAAGTTGACAAGGGTAAAGCGGTGGATGTTGTCTATACGGACTTCAGTAAGGCCTTTGACAAGGTTCCACACGGAAGGTTAGTTAGGAAGGTTCAATCGTTAGGCATTAATATGGAAGTAGTAAAATGGATTCAGCAGTGGCTGGATGGGAGACGCCAGAGAGTAGTGGTGGATAACTGTGTGTCAGATTGGAGGAGGGTGTGTAGCGGTGTGCCTCAGGGATCTATACTGGGTCCAATGTTGTTTGTCATATATATTAATAATCTGGATGATGGGGTGGTAAATTGGATTAATAAGTATGCAGATGATACTAAGATAGGTGACGATGTGGATAATGAAGTAGGTTTTGGTATGCTGGCCTTTATTAATCAGAGCATTGAGTATAGGAGTTGGGATGTAATGTTGAAATTGTATAAGGCATTGGTAAGGCCAAATTTGGAGTATTGTGTACAGTTCTGGTCACCGAATTATAGGAAAGATGTCAATAAAATTGAGACAGTACAGAGGAGGTTTACTAAAATGTTGCCTGGGTTTCATTTCCTAAGTTACAGAGAAAGGTTGAACAAGTTTGGTCTTTATTCTTCGGAGCGTAGAAGGTTGACGGGGGACTTTTGAGGTGTTTCAAATTATGAGGGAGATTGATAGAGTTGACGTGAATAGGCTTTTTCCATTGAGAGTGGGGGAGATTCAAACAAGAGGACATGAGTTGAGAGTTAAAGGGCAAAAGTTTAGGGGTAACATGAGGGGGAACTTCTTTACTCAGAGTGGTAGCTGTGTGGAACGAGCTTCCAGCAGAAGTGGTTGAGGCTGGTTTGATGTTGTCGTTTAAAGTTAAATTGGATAGATATATGGACAGGAAAGGAATGGAGGGTTATGGGCAGAGTGCAGGTCAGTGGGACTAACTGAGAGTAGCATTCCGCACGGACTAGCAGGGCCGAGATGGCCTGTTTCCGTGCTGTAATTGTTATATGGTTATATAGTATATAATTGGCTAGTTTGCCCTCATATTTCATCTTTTCCCTTTTTATAGCTTTTTAGTTGCCTTTTGTTGGGTTTTAAAAGCTTCCTAATCATTCAACTTCCCACTCACTTTTGCTACCTTATATGCCCTTCCCTTGTCTTTTTTGCAGTCCTTAACTTTCTTTGTCAGCCATGGTTGCCATTTGAGAACTACTTTTTCTGTGGGACATATCTATCCTGTGCCTTGTGAACTATTTCCAGAAACTTCAGCCACCCCTGCTCTGCCATCATCCTCCTCCAATCTACCTGGGCAAGCTCCTCTGTCATGCCTCTGTAATTCTGTTTATTCCATTGTGATACTGATAGGGCTTATGGTTGTCCCTCTCAAACTGCAGTATGAATTCAATCCAATTACGATCACTGCCTCCTTCACATTAAGCTCCCTGATAAGATCTGGGTATTACACAACACCCAATCTAAGATAGCCTTTCCCCAAGTATACTCAAGCACAAGCTGCTCTAAAAAGCCACCTCATTCGCATTGAACAAATTCCCTCTCTTGTGATCCGGCAGCAAACTGATTTTCCCAATCCCCTTGCATTTTGAAGTCCCATGGTGGAGGAGTCTCGGACAAGAGGGCACAGCCTCAGGATAGAGAGACATCCATTTAGAACAGAGATGCGGAGAAATTTCTTTAGCCAGAGGGTGGTGAACTTGTGGAATTTATTACAGAAAGCTGTGGAGGCCAGGTCATTGGGTGTATTTAAGGCAGAGCTTGATAGATTCTTGATTGGACATGGCATCAAAGGTTACAGGGAGAAGGGTGGGTGTGCGGCTGAACAGGGGAAAATACGATCAGCCGTGATTGAATGACAGAGCAGACTCGATGGGCCAAATGGCCTAATCCTGCTCTTATGTCTTGTGGTTCCCCCCGTCGCAAGTGTGACATTACCCTTGTTACACGCCTTTTCCAGCTCCCTTTGCAATCTCAACCCTACATCTTGGCTACCATTTGGAGGCCTATGTATGTTTCCCATAATTTTTTTTCACCCTTGCAGTTTCTTAACTCCACCCACAAAGATACAACATTCTCTGACCCTATGTCACCTCTTTCTAAAGATGTAATTTCATCTCTTACCAACTGAGCCACACCACCGCCTATGCCTTCCTGCCCGTCCTTTCAGCACAAAGTATATCCTTCAATGTTGAGCTCCCAACTATGGCTTTCTTTCAGCCACGACTCAGTGATGCGCACAATGTCATACTGATCATTTTCTCATTGTGCCGCGAGTTCGTCCCCCTTATTCTGAATGCTACACACATTTAAATACAGCACCTTCAGTCCTGCATTCTTTGCCATTTTGAATTTTGCCTCTGTGGTACAATTTGACTCTTTGCTCCGTCTGCATTTGTACCCAGTCATTGGCTTGTTCTTCCTTACACTCATCATCTACTTGTAAACCTGCCCTCTGCAGCATTTCCTCAGCCACACATTCATCTGCCAAACCATCCTATTTTTACCCTCACTGGTGTGTGGCACAGGCAGTAATCCAGAGATTACTACCCTGGAGGTTTTGTTTTTCAGCTTTCTATCTGGTTCCCTAAAATCACTCTTCAGGACCACTTCCCGTTTCCTGCCTGTGTTGTTCATGCCAATATGTACCAAGACTTCTGGCTGCTCACCCTCCTCCCCTCCCCCCACCACTTTAGAATACTGTGGATCCGATCCGAGACATCTGTGATCCTGGCACCTGGGAGGCAACATACTATCTGGATGTCTCTATCGCATCCACTGAATCTCATCTCTGTTCCCCTGACTGTGGAATCTGCTATCACCGCTGCAATCCTTTTCACCTCTCTTCTCTTCTGAGCCACAGCACCAGACTCAGTGCCAGAGACCCAGTTGCTGCGATTTCCTCCCCCCCCCGATAGTTTGACTCCCTCAACAATATCCAAATTGGTATAGATGTTTTTGAGGTGAACGGCTGTGAGGGTACTCTGCACTGGTTGTCTATTTTGCTTCCTTCTCCTGACAGTCACCCAGTTACCTGCCTCCTGCAGGCTTGAGGTGACTATCAATCATTGAGCTGCAGTTCCAGTTCCTTAATATGTTTGCAAATGTGGTCAACTGTGAGACTGGAGGTCTCCCAGAATTCCCACATCTCACACAGAACAAAACACAGCCCCCGGAGCCATTCTCGCGTTGGACTTCGGAATTCAATTTCTACGTCATCTGTATGTCCTCCCCATGGAAGTTGTAGGTTTTCTTCAGGTCTGCCAGTTTCCTCCCCAGTCAGAGACATACTGATGGTTTGAAGGTTAATTGGTCACCGTAAGTTGTTCCACAATGTTCCACTGGGGTTAAATCGGGGGTTGCTTGGTACAACAGCTCGGCCCCATTCCCCCGTGCATCTTGATAAATTAATCAATTTTCTTTCACTCTGCTATGAAATGCATGAACACTACCTCACTATTCCTTGTTTTACTGTCTTACACTACCTAGCCTTGGATTGATTTGTGGTTGATTGTAACTTAGTAAATTTTTATATACAGCAATGCGCTGTTGCAAAACAACAAATTTCTCAGCATACAGTATGCCAGTGACTTCTGATCTCTGGGAGAGTGGCGTTTTCTCATCTGAAATGGGTAATCTCATGTTTAAACAGCGACCTCTAATCCTTAAGGATTAACCCATTGGTGCACTGCCACCAGCCCTTGAAGCCCAGGTTTGACCCTGGCCTCCAGTGCTGTCTGTGTGGAGTTTGCATGTTCTCCCTGTGACCCCCATGGGTTCCCCCACCACTCCCCGGGACTCCCAGTAATTCTATGTCTCTGCTGTGCAGAATTGAAAATTTTGTGACATCTAAATTTCACAAACTTTTGGCGCAGGGAGCAGGGTTTTAGATTTTTGGATTATTGGGATCTCTTCTGGGGAAGGTAGGACCTGTACAGATTAGATGGGTTGCACCTGAACTCGAGGGGGAGCAATATCCTTGCAGGTAGGTTTGCCAGCATGGTTCGGGAGGGTTTAAACTAATTTGCAAGGGGGGTGGGACCCAGAGCGATAGAGCAGTGAAAGAAGTGCATGGCGTAAAGCCAGATCTAACTTATAGAGAGGCTTTGAGGAAAGAAGCAGAATAAACAGTGTAAAGGTAGTAAGGTAGAAGGGCTGAAATGTGTGTACCTCAATGCAAGAAGCATCAGGAACAAAGGTGATGAACTGAGAGCTTGGATACATACATGGAATTACGATGTAGTGGCCATTACAAGACTTGCCTGGCACCAGGGCAGGAATGGTTTCTCAATAATCCTGGATTTCAGTGCTTTAAAAGGGATAGGGGGGAAAGGGGAAGAGGGGTGGCATTACTGGTCAGGGATACTATTACAGCTACAGAAAGGGTGGGTAATATAGCACAGCGGTCCCCAACCACTGTGCAAGGCATGCGCTACCAGGCCGCGAGGAAACGATATGATTTGGCGATAGGAGTCAGCTGCACCTTTCCTCATTCCCTGTCACGCTCACTGTTGAGCTTGAACGCACGCGAGGTCATTACCCGCGCGTCATCCATGTCAGTGCGGGAAGGAGATCAACTCCTCGAGCTTGCAAATGACGGCGGGCTGAAAAGTATGTTTGACATAACATCTCTGCCGGCATCTGGATCAAAGTCAAGGCTAAATATCCTGAGATAGTCAGGAAAGCACTGAAAACATTGCTTCCATTTCCAACATATCTCTGCAATGAATGAAACGAAAACTAAATTGTGGAACAGATTGGACATAAAGAACCCCCTTCGAGTATCACTGTCTCCCATCACCCCTTGATGGCACCATCTTGTTGCAGGGAAACAAGCCCAGGGCTCCCACTGATTCAGCGATATTGGTGTGTTGCAATGATTTTATATGTTCATACGGGAAAAATATGTGCTGTTTGTTTAATATCCAAACATTACTTAAAATGTTATGATGCTGTTGACTTACTTATATAACCATATAACAATTACGGCATGGAAACAGGCGATCTCGCCCCTTCTAGTCCGTGCCGAACGCTACTCTCACCTAGTCCCACCGACCTGCACTCAGCCGATAACCCTCCATTCCTTTCCTGTCCATATATCCATCCAATTTTTCTTTGAATGATAATATCGAACCTGCCTCTACCACTTCTACTGGAAGTTCGTTCAACACTTCAAGCTCCCCCGTCCTCCTCTGATCTTATCGCTATAATCATGCTAGGAAAAGATGCGCTGTGTGTTTAATATTAAATTCGTTAGATAAACCCTTTTAGAAACGAAATTGAGTGTATTAGCCACTGTGTGATTAACACACAACCCCCGCCCCCCCACCGCCGCCAACTCGGCAAAAACAATTTTTAAGAAATCGGCAGGTAAACGCATGCGCGCTGGTGCCCGCACAAGGCTTCATGATCATTGTAGTTTTTTTCGGGGTAAACACAACGTATTTGACTGCTACTCTTGTACGTTGGCAACCCTACCTCCCCCCGCCCCCAGTTGGCCGGTCCGCAGTACGAGAAAGGTTGGGGACCCCTGATGTAGCAGGATCCTCTTTTGAGTCAGTATGGGTGGAAGTCAGGAACAGGAAGGGAGCAGTTACTCTATTGGGGGTATTCTATAGGCCCCCTGGTAGCAGCAGAGATACAGAGGAGCAGATTGGGAGGCAGATTTTGGAAAGGTGCAAAAATAACAGGGTTGTTACCATGGGTGACTTTAACTTCCCTAATATTGATTGGCACCTGATTAGTTCCAAGGGTTTAGATGGGGCAGAGTTTGTTAAGTGTGTCCAGGACAGATTCCTGTCACAGTATGTTGACAGGCCGACTGGGGGAATGGCAAACTAGATCTCGTATTAGGTAACGAACCGGGTCAGGTCACAGATCTCTCAGTGGGTGAGCATTTGGGGGACAGTGACCTCTGCTCTCTGGCCTTTAGCATTATCATGGAAAAGGATAAAATCAGAGAGGACAGGAAAATTTTTAATTGGGGAAGGGCAAATTATGGGGCTATAAGGCTAGAACTTGCGGGTTTGAACTGGGATGATGTTTTTGCAGGGAAATGTACTATGGACATGTGGTCGATCTTTAGCGATCTCTTGCAGGGTGTTAGAGATAAATTTGTCCCAGTGAGGAAGATAAAGAATGGTAGGGTGAAGGAACCATGGGTGACAAGTGAGGTGGAAAATCTAGTCAGCTGGAAGAAGGCAGCATACATGAGGTTTAGGAAGCAAGGATCAGATGGGTCTATTGAGGAATATAGGGAAGCAAGAAAGGATCTTAAGATAGGGCTGAGAAGAGCAAGAAGGGGGCATGAGAAGGCCTTGGCGAGTAGGATAAAGGAAAACCCCAAGGCATTCTTCAATTATGTGAAGAACAAAAGGATGACAGGAGTGAAGTTAGGACTGATTAGAGATAAAGGTGGAAAGATGTGCCTGGAGGCTGTGGAAGTGAGCTTGAATGAATACTTCTCTTCGGTATTCACCAATGAGAGGGAACTTGATGACGGTGAGGACAATACGAGTGAGGTTGATGTTCTGGAGCGTGTTGATACTAAGGGAGAGGAGGTGTTGGAGTTGTTAAAATACATTAGGACGGATAAGTCCTCGGGGCCTGACGGAATATTCCCCAGGCTGCTCCACGAGGCGAAGGAAGAGATTGCTGAGCCCCTGGCTAGGATCTTTATGTCCTCGTTGTCCACGGGAATGGTACAGGAGGATTGGAGGGAGGCGAATGTTGTCCCCTTGTTCAAAAAAGGAGTAGGGATAGTCCGGGTAATTATAGACCAGTGAGCCTTACATCTGTGGTGGGAAAGCTGTTGGAAAAGATTCTTAGCAATAGGATCTGTGAGCATTTAGAGAATCATGGTCTGATCAGGGACAGTCAGCATGGCTTTGTGAAGGGCAAATCGTGGCTAACAAGCCTGATAGAGTTCTTTGAGGAGGTGACCAGGCATATAGATGAGGGTAGTGCAGTGGATGTGATCTATATGGATTTTAGTAAGGCATTTGACAGGGTTCCACACAGTAGGCTTATTCAGAAAGTCAGAAGGCATGGAATCCAGGGAAGTTTGGCCAGGTGGATTTAGAATTGGTTTGCCTGCAGAAGGCAGAGGGTCATGGTGGAGGGAGTACATTCATATTGGAGGGTTGTGACTAGTGGTGTCCCACAAGGATCTGTTCTGGAACCTCTACTTTTCGTGATTTTTATTAATGACCTGGATGTGGGGGTAGAAGGGTGGGTTGGCAAGTTTGCAGACCACACAAAGGTTGGTGGTGTTGTAGATAGTGTAGAGGATTGTCAAAGATTGCAGAGAGACATTGATAGGATGCAGAAGTGGGCTGAAAAGTGGCAGATGGAGTTCAACCCAGAGAAGTGTGAGGTGGTACACTTTGGAAGGACAAACTCCAAGGCAGAGTACAAAGTAAATGGCAGGATACTTGGTAGTGTGGAAGAGCAGAGGGATCTCGGGGTACATGTCCACAGATCCCTGAAAGTTGCCTCACAGGTAGATAGGGTAGTTAAGAAAGCTTATGGGGTGTTAGCTTTCATAAGTCGAGGGATAGAGTTTAAGAGTTGCGATGTAATGATGCAGCTCTATAAAACTCTGGTTAGGCCACACTTGGAGTACTTTGTCCAGTTCTGGTCGCCTCACTGTAGGAAGGATGTGGAAGCATTGGAAAGGGTACAGAGGAGATTTACCAGGATGCTGCCTGGTTTAGAGAGTATGGATTATGATCAGAGATTAAGGGAGCTAGGACTTTGGAGAGAAGAGTCCACTGCCAAGAAGACCCACCAGCGCCTTTACTTCCTGAGAAAGCTAAAGAAATTTGGCCTGTGCCCTAAAACCCTCACTAATTTTTATAGATGCACCGTAGAAAGCATTCTTCTAGGGTGCATCACAACCTGGTAAGGAAGTTGTCCTGTCAAAGACCGGAAGAAGCTGCAGAAGATCGTGAACACGGCGAAGCACATCACACAAACCAATCTTCCGTCCGTGGACTCACCTTACACTGCATGCAGGCAGAGCAGCGCTGCCAGGATAATCAAGGACACGACCCACCCAGCCAACACACTTTTCGTCCCTCTTCCCTCTGGGAGAAGGCTCAGGAGCTTGAAGACTCGTACGGCCAGATTTGGGAACAGCTGTGATAAGACTGCTGAATGGATCCTGACCCGGATCTAGGCCGTACCCTCCAAATATCCGGACCTGCATCTTGGTTGTTTTAAACTACCTTACTTCCCATTTTCCTATTTTGTATTTATGATTTATAATTTAAATTTTTAATATTTACTATGGATTTGTAATCCAGGGAGTGGGAAGTGCAGAATCAAATATCGCTGTGATGATTGTATGTTCTAATATCAATTGTTTGGCGACAATAAAGTATAAGATGATGGACAGGTGAGAAGAAAAGAAAGGGTGAGAGGGTAACCAGAATGGGGATAGAAAAAGAGAGAAGAGGGAGGGGAGTTTAGAAGAATGAGGGGAGACCTCATAGAAACATTTCGAATGTTGAAAGGCATGGATAGAGTGGATGTGGCAAAGTTGTTTCCCATGATGGGGGAGTCTAGTACGAGAGGGCATGACTTAAGGATTGAAGGGCGCCCATTCAGAACAGAAATGCGAAGAAATTTTTTTAGTCAGAGAGTGGTGAATCTATGGAACTTGTTGCCACGGGCAGCAGTGGAAGCCAAGTCATTGGGTGTATTTAAGGCAGAGATTGATAGGTATCTGAGTAGCCAGGGCATCAAACGTTATGGTGAGAAGGCAGGGGAGTGAGGCTAAATGGGAGAATGGATCAGCTCATGATAAAATGGCGGAGCAGACTCAATGGGCCGAATGGCCTACTTCTGCTTCTTTGTCTTATGGTCTATGGTCTAAGTACTGGAAGTTAAAGAAATCAATATTTTCAGGCTAGAGGCTACCCAAGTGGAATATGAGGGGTTGCTCCTCCTGCCCAAGTGTGGCCTTATATTTGATTCCAGCCCAAAACATTAACTGATCGTTTCCACGGATGCTGCCCAACCTGCTGAGTTCCTCCAGCGTGTTGTGAGTGTTGCTTGGACCCCAGCATCTGCAGAGTATTTTGTGTAGCCTTATATTGTCCGTACAGGAGGCCAATGTGTTTCAGGAGGGAAGCTCGACAAGGGAGGTGCATGAAAGGAGGGAGATATGGAACTAGGGAGTCCATTTTAAGGGGATGGGAGTTCCCTGTGTCCCGCCCATCACTTACCATTCCCTCTGCCTGTCCTAACAGGCAATCGATGATGACTGTAACCAGACTGGCCAGATGACAGCCGCTCTCCTCGATTGGCCACAGGTAGGGGGGATTCCAGGGTGGAGGAAGGAAAGACATTCAGCAGTTAGCACTGTGGGAGGGATATTAAGGAGAGAGCTCTGTGGGAAAGGCAATGAGGGGGTGCCGTGGGAGGGCCGGTGACAAGGGAGTGCCTTGGGTGGGGCGGTGAGGGGTGAGCACTGTGGGAAGGGCGGTGTGGGGGGAGTGGGCAGTGCAGAGGAGGCACCATGGGAGTGGACGGTGACGAGGGAGAGGTGGTCAGGAGGGAGGGACGGTGATGAGGGAACGCGGTGGGAGAGGACGGTGAGAAGGGAATGCCGTGGGAGGGGTGGTGAGGAGGGAGTGCCATGGGAGAGGCACAGACTGACTATCTTCCTACCCCACAGGGCACATTTGCATCGGAGGTGAAGGTGGAGGATGGGCAACTGGAGGTGGTGAGGGAGGTGGATGGGGGACTGGAGACAGTGTCCCTCCAGCTGCCTGCTGTGCTCACGTCAGACCTCCGACTCAATGAGCCGAGATACGCCACACTGCCCAACATCATGGTGAGCCTGCTGCTCAGCCCCTCACTCTCCCCCACTCTCCATCACTCCCCGTCACCTCTATCCCTCCTTCATCACTGTCTCCCCGTCTCTCCCTACTCCCTGTCTCAGCAAGTCGCGATATGTCGAGCCTACGACAGCATGGTGATCCCTTCCGAGCTCATTGTCCAGAGCACAGTAGGAAATATAAGTAGATAAGATTGCCTATGTAGATCGATCAGTTGTATGTCCATAAGGTGACAAGGTGACTGACAGGACATGATAAAGTAGTGGTGTTGGAGGGTGTGGAGCTGTTGATCATCTGTACTGCTTGGGGAAAGTAACTGGTTTTGAGCCTGGTGGTCTGCAGATGCCACTGCATCTGCACACCACCATTTTTATTTGTCACATTTACATCAAAACATGCAGTAAAATGTGTCATTTCCAGTAACAGCCAGCACACCTGAACGTATGCTCGGGGAGTACACAACTGTTGCCACACATTTCAGCACGGACATATCAAGCCCGTTGTGATCAGTAAAATGACACAGAACATAACGAGCAGCAAAAACAAGTCCAATTCCTCCCTCACACACATCAACACAAATACATTTAAACTGACAGACATCGCAGCTTCACTCCATGTGGAATGACTCCCTCTCATCTCATCTCATCTCTCCTTCCACCCCTCCATTCCCACTCCATTCATCACTCACCCGCCCAGTCTGTCTCTTCGCCACTCCTATCTCCCATTATCCCTGCCTCACCCCACTCCACCCATCACCCCCATAACCCTCCCTCTGTCTCTCCCCCACCCTGAACATCGACACACCCCACTCCATCCATCACCCCGTCACCCTCCCTCTGTCACCCCCCCACCCTGAACCTCGACACACCCCACTCCATCCATCACCCCGTCACCCTCCCTCTGTCACCCCCCCACCCTGAACCCCGACACACCCCACTCCATCCATCACCCCGTCACCCTCCCTCTGTCACCCCCACCCTGAACCTCGACACATCCCACTCCACCCTGAACCCTGACACACCCCACTCCATCCATCACCCCGTCACCCTCCCTCTGTCACCCCCCCACCCTGAACCTCGACACACCCCACTCCATCCATCACCCCGTCACCCTCCCTCTGTCACCCCCACCCTGAACCTCGACACATCCCACTCCACCCTGAACCCTGACACACCCCACTCCACCCATCACCCCTGTCACCCTCCCTCTGTCATCCCCCCCACCCTGAACATCGACACACCCCACTCCATCCATCACCCCTGTCACCCTCCCTCTGTCATCCCCCCCACCCTGAACATCGACACATCCCACTACATCCATCACCCCATCACCCTCCCTCTGTCACCCCCACCCTGAACCCCGACACACCCCACTCCATCCATCACCCCCGTCACCCTCCGTCACCCCCCACCCTGAACCTCGACACACCCCACTCCATCCATCACCCCGTCACCCACCGTCTTTCTCTCCCCACCCTGAACCTCGACACATCCCACTCCACCCATCACCCCGTCACCCTCCCTCTGTCTCTCCCCCACCCTGAACCCCGACACACCCCACTCCACGCATCAGCATTGTCACCCTCCCTCTGTCACCCCCCCACCCTGAACCTCGACACACTCCACTCCACCCATCACACCTGTCACCCGCCCTCTGTCACCTCCCCAACCTAAACCCCGACACACCCCACTCCACCCTGAACCCCGACACCCTCCCTCTGTCACCTCCCCACCCTAAACCCCGACACACCCCTCTCCATCCATCACCCCTGTCACCCTCCCTCTGTCACCCCCCCCACCCTGAACCACGACACACCCCACTCCATCCATCACCCCGTCACGCTCCCTCTGTCTCTCCCCCACCCTGAACCTCGACACACCCCACTCCATCCATCACCCCCGTCACCCTCCCTCTGTCTCTTCCCACCCTGAACCTCGACACACCCCACTCCATCCATCACCCCGTCACCCTCCCTCTGTCACCCCCACCCTGAACCTCGACACATCCCACTCCACCCTGAACCCCGACACCCTCCCTCTGTCACCTCCCCACCCTAAACCCTGACACACCCCTACCCATCCATCACCCCTGTCACCCTCCCTCTGTCACCCCCCCCTGAAATCCAACACACCTCACTCCACCCATCAACCCTGTCACCCTCCCTCTGTCATCCCTCCCACCCTGAACATCGACACACCACACTCCATCCATCACCCCGTCACCCTCCCTCTGTCTCTCCCCACCCTGAACCTCGACACACCCCACTCCATCCATCACACCGTCACCCTCTCTCTATCACCCCCCCACCCTGAACCTCGACATTCCCCACTACATCCATCACCCCATCACCCTCCCTCTGTCACCCCAACCCTGAACCCCGACACAACCCACTCCATCCATCACCCCCGTCACCCTCCGTCACCCCCCACCCTGAACCTCGACACACCCCACTCCATCCATCACCCCGTCACCCACCGTCTTTCTCTCCCCACCCTGAACCTCGACACATCCCACTCCATCCATCACCCCGTCACCCTCCCTCTGTCTCTCCCCCACCCTGAACCCCGACACACCCCACTCCACGCTGAACCCTGACACACCCCACTCCACCCATCACACCTGTCACCCTCCCTCTGTCACCTCCCCAAACTAAACCCCGACACACCCCACTCCACCCATCACCCCATCACCCTCCCTCTGTCACCCCCCCACCCTGAACCACGACACACCCCACTCCACCCATCAGCATTGTCACCCTCCCTCTGTCACCCCCCCACCCTCAACCTCGACACACCCCACTCCATCCATCACCCCGTCACGCTCCGTCTTTCTCTCCCCACCCTGAACCTCGACACACCCCACTCCACCCATCACACCTGTCACCCGCCCTCTGTCACCTCCCCAACCTAAACCCCGACACACCCCACTCCACCCTGAACCCCGACACCCTCCCTCTGTCACCTCCCCACCCTAAACCCCGACACACCCCTCTCCATCCATCACCCCTGTCACCCTCCCTCTGTCACCCCCCCCACCCTGAACCACGACACACCCCACTCCACGCATCAGCATTGTCACCCTCCCTCTGTCACCCCCCCACCCTGAACCTCGACACACTCCACTCCACCCATCACACCTGTCACCCGCCCTCTGTCACCTCCCCAACCTAAACCCCGACACACCCCACTCCACCCTGAACCCCGACACCCTCCCTCTGTCACCTCCCCACCCTAAACCCCGACACACCCCTCTCCATCCATCACCCCTGTCACCCTCCCTCTGTCACCCCCCCCACCCTGAACCACGACACACCCCACTCCATCCATCACCCCGTCACGCTCCCTCTGTCTCTCCCCCACCCTGAACCTCGACACACCCCACTCCATCCATCACCCCCGTCACCCTCCCTCTGTCTCTTCCCACCCTGAACCTCGACACACCCCACTCCATCCATCACCCCGTCACCCTCCCTCTGTCACCCCCACCCTGAACCTCGACACATCCCACTCCACCCTGAACCCCGACACCCTCCCTCTGTCACCTCCCCACCCTAAACCCTGACACACCCCTACCCATCCATCACCCCTGTCACCCTCCCTCTGTCACCCCCCCCTGAAATCCAACACACCTCACTCCACCCATCAACCCTGTCACCCTCCCTCTGTCATCCCTCCCACCCTGAACATCGACACACCACACTCCATCCATCACCCCGTCACCCTCCCTCTGTCTCTCCCCACCCTGAACCTCGACATTCCCCACTACATCCATCACCCCATCACCCTCCCTCTGTCACCCCCACCCTGAACCCCGACACAACCCACTCCATCCATCACCCCCGTCACCCTCCGTCACCCCCCACCCTGAACCTCGACACACCCCACTCCATCCATCACCCCGTCACCCACCGTCTTTCTCTCCCCACCCTGAACCTCGACACATCCCACTCCATCCATCACCCCGTCACCCTCCCTCTGTCTCTCCCCCACCCTGAACCCCGACACACCCCACTCCACGCTGAACCCTGACACACCCCACTCCACCCATCACACCTGTCACCCTCCCTCTGTCACCTCCCCAAACTAAACCCCGACACACCCCACTCCACCCATCACCCCATCACCCTCCCTCTGTCACCCCCCCACCCTGAACCACGACACACCCCACTCCACCCATCAGCATTGTCACCCTCCCTCTGTCACCCCCCCACCCTCAACCTCGACACACCCCACTCCATCCATCACCCCGTCACGCTCCGTCTTTCTCTCCCCACCCTGAACCTCGACACACCCCACTCCACCCATCACACCTGTCACCCGCCCTCTGTCACCTCCCCAACCTAAACCCCGACACACCCCACTCCACCCTGAACCCCGACACCCTCCCTCTGTCACCTCCCCACCCTAAACCCCGACACACCCCTCTCCATCCATCACCCCTGTCACCCTCCCTCTGTCACCCCCCCCACCCTGAACCACGACACACCCCACTCCATCCATCACCCCGTCACCCTCTCTCTATCACCCCCCCACCCTGAACCTCGACATTCCCCACTACATCCATCACCCCATCACCCTCCCTCTGTCACCCCCACCCTGAACCCCGACACACCCCACTCCATCCATCACCCCCGTCACCCTCCGTCACCCCCCACCCTGAACCTCGACACACCCCACTCCATCCATCACCCCGTCACCCACCGTCTTTCTCTCCCCACCCTGAACCTCGACACATCCCACTCCACCCATCGCCCCGTCACCCTCCCTCTGTCTCTCCCCCACCCTGAACCCCGACACACCCCACTCCACGCTGAACCCTGACACACCCCAGTCCACCCATCACACCTGTCACCCTCCCTCTGTCACCTCCCCAAACTAAACCCCGACACACCCCACTCCACCCATCACCCCATCACTCTCCCTCTGTCACCCCCCCACCCTAAACCCCGACACACCCCTCTCCGTCCATCACCCCTGTCACCTTCCCTCTGTCACCCCCCCATCCTGAACCACGACACACCCCACTCCACCCATCAGCATTGTCACCCTCCCTCTGTCACCCCCCCCACCCTCAACCTCGACACACCCCACTCCATCCATCACCCCGTCACGCTCCCTCTGTCTCTCACCCACCCTCAACCTCGACACACCCCACTCCATCCATCACCCCGTCACCCTCCCTCTGTCACCCCCATCCTGAACCTCGACACACCTCACTCCGTCCATCACCCTCCCTCTGTCACCCCGACCCTGAACCTCAACACACTCCTCTCCATCCATCACCCCGTCACCCTCCCTCTGTCACCCCCACCCTGAACCTCGACACACCCCACTCCACCCATCACCCCGTCACGCTCCCTCTGTCTCTCCCCCACCCTGAACCTCGACACACCCCACTCCATCCATCACCCCCGTCACCCTCCCTCTGTCTCTTCCCACCCTGAACCTCGACACACCCCACTCCATCCATCACCCCGTCACCCTCCCTCTGTCACCCCCACCCTGAACCTCGACACATCCCACTCCACCCTGAACCCTGACACACCCCACTCCACCCATCACACCTGTCACCCGCCCTCTGTCACCTCCCCAACCTAAACCCCGACACACCCCACTCCACCCTGAACCCCGACACCCTCCCTCTGTCACCTCCCCACCCTAAACCCCGACACACCCCTACCCATCCATCACCCCTGTCACCCTCCCTCTGTCACCCCCCCCTGAAATCCAACACACCTCACTCCACCCATCAACCCTGTCACCCTCCCTCTGTCATCCCCCCCACCCTGAACATCGACATACCCCACTCCATCCATCACCCCGTCACCCTCTCTCTATCACCCCCCCACCCTGAACCTCGACATTCCCCACTACATCCATCACCCCATCACCCTCCCTCTGTCACCCCCACCCTGAACCCCGACACACCCCACTCCATCCATCACCCCCGTCACCCTCCGTCACCCCCCACCCTGAACCTCGACACACCCCACTCCATCCATCACCCCGTCACCCACCGTCTTTCTCTCCCCACCCTGAACCTCGACACATCCCACTCCATCCATCACCCCGTCACCCTCCCTCTGTCTCTCCCCCACCCTGAACCCCGACACACCCCACTCCACGCATCAGCATTGTCACCCTCCCTCTGTCACCCCCCCACCCTGAACCTCGACACACTCCACTCCACCCATCACACCTGTCACCCGCCCTCTGTCACCTCCCCAACCTAAACCCCGACACACCCCACTCCACCCTGAACCCCGACACCCTCCCTCTGTCACCTCCCCACCCTAAACCCCGACAAACCCCTCTCCATCCATCACCCCTGTCACCCTCCCTCTGTCACCCCCCCCACCCTGAACCACGACACACCCCACTCCACCCATCACCCCGTCACGCTCCCTCTGTCTCTCCCCCACCCTGAACCTCGACACACCCCACTCCATCCATCACCCCCGTCACCCTCCCTCTGTCTCTTCCCACCCTGAACCTCGACACACCCCACTCCATCCATCACCCCCGTCACCCTCCCTCTGTCTCTTCCCACCCTGAACCTCGACACACCCCACTCCATCCATCACCCCGTCACCCTCCCTCTGTCACCCCCACCCTGAACCTCGACACATCCCACTCCACCCTGAACCCTGACACACCCCACTCCACCCATCACACCTGTCACCCGCCCTCTGTCACCTCCCCAACCTAAACCCCGACACACCCCACTCCACCCTGAACCCCGACACCCTCCCTCTGTCACCTCCCCACCCTAAACCCCGACACACCCCTACCCATCCATCACCCCTGTCACCCTCCCTCTGTCACCCCCCCCTGAAATCCAACACACCTCACTCCACCCATCAACCCTGTCACCCTCCCTCTGTCATCCCCCCCACCCTGAACATCGACATACCCCACTCCATCCATCACCCCGTCACCCTCTCTCTATCACCCCCCCACCCTGAACCTCGACATTCCCCACTACATCCATCACCCCATCACCCTCCCTCTGTCACCCCCACCCTGAACCCCGACACACCCCACTCCATCCATCACCCCCGTCACCCTCCGTCACCCCCCACCCTGAACCTCGACACACCCCACTCCATCCATCACCCCGTCACCCACCGTCTTTCTCTCCCCACCCTGAACCTCGACACATCCCACTCCATCCATCACCCCGTCACCCTCCCTCTGTCTCTCCCCCACCCTGAACCCCGACACACCCCACTCCACGCATCAGCATTGTCACCCTCCCTCTGTCACCCCCCCACCCTGAACCTCGACACACTCCACTCCACCCATCACACCTGTCACCCGCCCTCTGTCACCTCCCCAACCTAAACCCCGACACACCCCACTCCACCCTGAACCCCGACACCCTCCCTCTGTCACCTCCCCACCCTAAACCCCGACAAACCCCTCTCCATCCATCACCCCTGTCACCCTCCCTCTGTCACCCCCCCCACCCTGAACCACGACACACCCCACTCCACCCATCACCCCGTCACGCTCCCTCTGTCTCTCCCCCACCCTGAACCTCGACACACCCCACTCCATCCATCACCCCCGTCACCCTCCCTCTGTCTCTTCCCACCCTGAACCTCGACACACCCCACTCCATCCATCACCCCCGTCACCCTCCCTCTGTCTCTTCCCACCCTGAACCTCGACACACCCCACTCCATCCATCACCCCGTCACCCTCCCTCTGTCACCCCCACCCTGAACCTCGACACATCCCACTCCACCCTGAACCCTGACACACCCCACTCCACCCATCACACCTGTCACCCGCCCTCTGTCACCTCCCCAACCTAAACCCCGACACACCCCACTCCACCCTGAACCCCGACACCCTCCCTCTGTCACCTCCCCACCCTAAACCCCGACACACCCCTACCCATCCATCACCCCTGTCACCCTCCCTCTGTCACCCACCCCTGAAATCCAACACACCTCACTCCACCCATCAACCCTGTCACCCTCCCTCTGTCATCCCACCCACCCTGAACATCGACACACCCCACTCCATCCATCACCCCCGTCACCCTCCCTCTGTCACCCCCATCCTGAACCCCGACACACCCCACTCCATCCATCACCCCGTCACCCTCCCTCTGTCTCTCCCCACCCTGAACCTCGACACACCCCACTCCATCCATCACCCCGTCACCCTCTCTCTATCACCACCCCACCCTGAACCTCGACATTCCCCACTACATCCATCACCCCATCACCCTCCCTCTGTCACCCCCACCCTGAACCCCGACACAACCCACTCCATCCATCACCCCCGTCACCCTCCGTCACCCCCCACCCTGAACCTCGACACACCCCACTCCATCCATCACCCCGTCACCCACCGTATTTCTCTCCCCACCCTGAACCTCGACACATCCCACTCCATCCATCACCCCGTCACCCTCCCTCTGTCTCTCCCCCACCCTGAACCCCGACACACCCCACTCCACGCTGAACCCTGACACACCCCACTCCACCCATCACACCTGTCACCCTCCCTCTGTCACCTCCCCAAACTAAACCCCGACACACCCCACTCCACCCATCACCCCATCACCCTCCCTCTGTCACCCCCCCACCCTGAACCACAACACACCCCACTCCACCCATCAGCATTGTCACCCTCCCTCTGTCACCCCCCCACCCTCAACCTCGACACACCCCACTCCATCCATCACCCCGTCACGCTCCGTCTTTCTCTCCCCACCCTGAACCTCGACACACCCCACTGCACCCATCACACCTGTCACCCGCCCTCTGTCACCTCCCCAACCTAAACCCCGACACACCCCACTCCACCCTGAACCCCGACACCCTCCCTCTGTCACCTCCCCACCCTAAACCCCGACACACCCCTCTCCATCCATCACCCCTGTCACCCTCCCTCTGTCACCCCCCCCACCCTGAACCACGACACACCCCACTCCACCCATCAGCATTGTCACCCTCCCTCTGTCACCCCCCACACCCTCAACCTCGACACACCCCACTCCACCCATCACCCTGTCACCCTCCCTCTGTCTCTCACCCACCCTGAACCTCTACACACCCCACTCCATCCATCAGCCCCGTCACCCTCCCTCTGTCACCCCCCTCTGAACCTCGACATTCCCCACTCCGTCCATCACCCCATCACCCTCCCCCTCTGACCCCCACCCTGAACCTCGACACACCCCACTCCATCCATCACCCCTGTCACCCTCCCTCTGTCTCTCCCCCACCCTGAGCCCCGACACACCCCACTCCATCCATCACCCCCGTCCCTCTCTCTGTCACCCCCCCACCCTGAACCTCGACACACCCCACTCCACCCATCACCCCGTCACCCTCCCTCTGTCTCTCCCCACCCTGAACCTCGACACACCCCACTCCATCCATCACCCCGTCACCCTCCCTCTGTCACTCCCCCACCCTGAAATCCAACACACCCCACTCCACCCATCACCCCGTCACCCTCCCTCTGTCACCACCCCACCCTGAACCTCGACACACCCCACTCCATCCATCACCCCGTCACCCTCCCTCTGTCACCCCCCACCCTGAACCCCGACACACCCCACTCCATCCATCACACTCGTCACCCTCCCTCTGTCACTCCCCCACCCTGAACCCCGACACAACCCACTCCACCCATCACCCCCATCACCCTCCCTCTGTCTCCCCCACCCTGAACCTCAACACACCCCACTCCATCCATCAGCCCGTCACCCTCCCTCTGTCACTCCCCCACCCTGAAATCCAACACACCCCACTCCACCCATCACCCCATCACCCTCCCTCTGTCACCCCCCCACCCTCAACCTCGACACACCGCACTCCATCCATCACCCCGTCACCCTCCCTCTGTCACCCCCCACCCTGAACCCTGACTCACCGCACTCCATCCATCACCCCTGTCATCCTCCCTCTGTTACCCCCCCACCCTAAACTACGACACACCCAACTCCACCCATCAGCCCCGTCACCCTCCCTCTGTCACTCCCCCACCCTGAAATCCAACATACCCCACTCCACCCATCACCCCCGTCTCCCTCCGTCTTTCTCTCTCCACCCTGAACCTCGACACACCCCACTCCACCCATCACACCTGTCACCCGCCCTCTGTCACCTCCCCAACCTAAACCCCGACACACCCCTCTCCATCCATCACGCCTGTCACCCTCCCTCTGTCACCCCCCCCACCCTGAACCACGACACACCCCACTCCACCCATCAGCATTGTCACCCTCCGTCACCCCCCCACCCTCAACCTCGACACACCCCACTCCATCCATCAGCCCCGTCACCCTCCCTCTGTCACCCCCCTCTGAACCTCGACATTCCCTACTCCATCCATCACCCCATCACCCTCCCTCTGTCACCCCATCACCCTCCCTCTGTCACCCCCACCCTGAACCTCGACACACCCCACTCCATCCATCACCCCCGTCACCCTCCCTCTGTCTCTCCCCCACCCTGAACCCCGACACACCCCACTCCATCCATCACCCCCGTCCCTCTCTCTGTCACCCCCCCACCCTGAACCTCGACACACCCCACTCCACCCATCACCCCGTCACCCTCCCTCTGTCTCTCCCCACCCTGAACCTCGACACACCCCACTCCATCCATCACCCCGTCACCCTCCCTCTGTCACCACCACACCCTGAACCTCGACACACCCCACTCCATCCATTACCCCGTCACCCTCCCTCTGTCACTCCCCACCCTGAACCCCGACACACCCCACTCCATCCATCACCCTCGTCACCCTCCCTCTGTCACTCCCCCAGCCTGAACCCCGACACACCCCACTCCACCCATCACCCCCATCACCCTCCCTCTGCCTCTCCCCACCCTGAACCTCGACACACCCCACTCCATCCATCACCCCGTCACCCTCCCTCTGTCTCTCCCCACCCTGAACCTCGACACACCCCACTCCATCCATCACCCCCGTCACCCTCCCTCTGTCTCTCCCCCACCCTGAACCCCGACACACCCCACTCCATCCATCACCCCCGTCCCTCTCTCTGTCACCCCCCCACCCTGAACCTCGACACACCCCACTCCACCCATCACCCCGTCACCCTCCCTCTGTCTCTCCCCACCCTGAACCTCGACACACCCCACTCCATCCATCACCCCGTCACCCTCCCTCTGTCACTCGCTCACCCTGAAATCCAACACACCCCACTCCACCCATCACCCCGTCACCCTCCCTCTGTCACCACCCCACCCTGAACCTCGACACACCCCACTCTATCCATCACCCCGTCACCCTCCCTGTGTCACCCCCCACACTGAACCCCGACACACCCCACTCCATCCATCACCCTTGTCACCCTCCCTCTGTCAATCCCCCACCCTGAACCCCGACACACCCCACTACATCCATCACCCCATCACCCTCCCTCTGTCACCCCCACCCTGAACCCCGACACACCCCACTCACCCATCACCCCCATCACCCTCCCTCTGTCTCTCTCCACCCTGAACCTTGACACACCCCACTCTATCCATCACCCCGTCACCCTCCCTCTGTCTCTCCCCACCCTGAACCCCGACACACCCCACTCCACCCATCACCCCGTCACCCTCCCTCTGTCACCACCCCACCCTGAACCTCGACACACCCCACTCTATCCATCACCCCGTCACCCTCCCTGTGTCACCCCCCACACTGAACCCCGACACACCCCACTCCATCCATCACCCTTGTCACCCTCCCTCTGTCAATCCCCCACCCTGAACCCCGACACACCCCACTCCACCCATCACTCCCATCACCCTCCCTCTGTCTCTCCCCACCCTGAACCTCGACACACCCCACTCCATCCATCAGCCCGTCACCCTCCCTCTGTCACTCCCCCACCCTCAACCTCGACACACCCCACTCCGTCCATCACCCCGTCACCCTCCCTCTGTCACCCCCCACCCTGAACCCTGACTCACCCCACTCCATCCATCACCCCTGTCATCCTCCCTCTGTTACCCCCCCCACCCTGAACCACGACACACCCCACTCCACCCATCAGCCCCGTCACCCTCCCTCTGTCACTTTCCCACCCTGAAATCCAACACACCCCACTCCACCCATCAACCCATCACCCTCCCTCTGTCACCCCCCCACCCTCAACTTCAACACACCCCACTCCATCCATCACCCCTGTCACCCTCCCTCACTCAGCCCCCCCACCCTGAACCTCGACACACCCCACTCCATCCATCACCCCGTTACCCTCACTCCTGCTCCCCACCCTGAACCGCGACACACCCCACTCCACCCTGAACCGCGACACACCTCACTCCATCCATCACACCCGTCACCCTCCCTCTGTCACCCCCACGCTGAACCCCGACACACCCCACTCCATCCATCACTCCCGTGACCCTCCCTCTGTCACCCCCCCACCCTGAACCTCGACACACCCCACTCCATCCATAACCCCGTCACCCTCCCTCTGTCTCTCCCCCACCCTGAACCCCGACACACCCCACTACATCCATCACCCCATCACCCTCCCTCTGTCACCCCCACCCTGAACCCCGACACACCCCACTCCACCCATCACCCCCATCACCCTCCCTCTGTCTCTCTCCACCCTGAACCTTGACACACCCCACTCTATCCATCACCCCGTCACCCTCCCTCTGTCTCTCCCCCACCCTGAACCTCGACACACCCCACTCCACCCATCACCCCGTCACCCTCCCTCTGTCTCTCCCCACCCTGAACCCCGACACACCCCACTCCACCCATCACCCCGTCACCCTCCCTCTATCTCTCCCCACCCTGAACCTCGACACACACCACTCCACCCATCACCCTGTCACCCTCCCTCTGTCTCTCCCCACCCTGAACCTCGACACACCCCACTCCACCCATCACCCCGTCACCCTCCCTCTGTCTCTCCCCACCCTGAACCTCGACACACCCCACTCCACCCATCACCCCCTCACCCTCCCTCTGTCTCTCCCCACCCTGAACCTCGACACACCCCACTCGGTCAATCACACCGTCACCGTTCCTCTGTCACCCCCCCCCAAACATCAACACACCCCACTCCATCCATCACCCCGTCACCCTCCCCCTGTCACCCCCCCACCCTGAACCCCGACACACCCCACTACATCCATCAACCCGTCACCCTCCGTCTTTCTCTCCCCACCCTGAACCTCGACACACCCTACTCCACCCATCACACCTGTCACCCGCCCTCTGTCACCTCACCAACCTAAACCTCGACACACCCCACTCCACCCATCACACCTGTCACCCTCCCTCTGTCACCTCCCCACCCTAAACCCCGACACACCTCTCTCCATCCATCACCCCTGTCATCCTCCCTCTGTCACCCCCCCCACCCTGAACCACGACACACCCCACTCCACCCATCAGCATTGTCACCCTCCCTCTGTCACCCCCCCCACCCTCAACCTCGACACACCCCACTCCACCCATCACCCCGTCACCCTCCCTCTGTCTCTCACCCACCCTGAACCTCTACACACCCCACTCCATCCATCAGCCCCGTCACCCTCCCTCTGTCACCCCCCTCTGAACCTCGACATTCCCCACTCCATCCATCACCCCATCACCCTCCCTCTGTCACCCCCACCCTGAACCTCGACACACCCCACTCCATCCATCACCCCCGTCACCCTCCCTCTGTCTCTCCTCCACCCTGAACCCCGACACACCCCACACCATCCATCAGCCCCGTCCCTCTCTCTGTCACCCCCCCCACCCTGAACCTCGACACACCCCACTCCATCCATCACCCCGTCACCCTCCCTCTGTCACTCCCCCAGCCTGAAATCCAACACACCCCACTCCACCCATCACCCCGTCACCCTCCCTCTGTCACCCCCCACCCTGAACCCCGACACACCCAGCTCCATCCATCACCCCGTCACCCTCCCTCTGTCACCCCCCACCCTGAACCCCGACACACCCCACTCCATCCATCACCCTCGTCACCCTCCCTCTGTCACTCCCCCACCCTGAACCCCGACACACCCCACTCCACCCATCACCCCCATTACCCTCCCTCTGTCTCTCCCCACCCTGAACCTCGACACACCCCACTCCATCCATCACCCCATCACCCTCCCTCTGTCACCCACCCACCCTCGACCTCGACACACCCCACTCTGTCCATCACCCCGTCACCCTCCCTCTGTCACCCCCCACCCTGAACCCTGACACACCCCACTCCATCCATCACCCCTGTCATCCTCCCTCTGTTACCCCCCCCACCCTGAACCACGACACACCCCACTCCACCCATCAGCCCCGTCACCCTCCCTCTGTCACTCCCCCACCCTGAAATCCAACACACCCCACTCCACCCATCACCCCATCACCCTCCCTCTGTCACCCCCCCACCCTCAACCTCAGCACACCCCACTCCATCCATCAGCCCCGTCACCCTCCCTCTGTCACCCCCCTCTGAACCTCGACATTCCCCACTCCATCCATCACCACGTCACCCTACCTCTGTCACGCCCCCACCCTGAACCTCGACACACCCCACTCCATCCATCACCCCCGTCACCCTCCCTCTGTCACCCCCCACCCTTAACCTCGACACACCCCACTCCATCCATCACCCCCGTCACCCTCCCTCTCTCTCCCCCACCCTGAACCCCGACACACCCCACTCCATCCATCACCCCCGTCCCTCTCTCTGTCACCCCCCCACACTGAGCCTCGACACACCCCACTCCACCCATCACCCCGTCACCCTCCCTCTGTCTCTCCCCACCCTGAACCTCGACACACCCCACTCCACCCATCACCCCGTCACCCTCCCTCTGTCTCTCCCCACCCTGAACCTCGACACACCCCACTCCACCCATCACCCCGTCACCCTCCCTCTGTCTCTCCCCACCCTGAACCTCAACACACCCCACTCGGTCCATCACACCGTCACCGTTCCTCTGTCATCCCCCCCCCTAAACATCAACACACCCCTCTCCATCCATCACCCCGTCACCCTCCCTCTGTCACCCCCCCACCCTGAACCTCGACACATCCCACTCCATCCAGCACCCCTGTCACCCTCCCTCACTCAGCCCCCCCACCCTGAACCTCGACACACCCCACTCCATCCATCACCCCGTTAACCTCACTCCTGCTCCCCACCCTGAACCGCGACACACCCCATTCCATCCATCACCCTCCCTCTGTCACCCCCCAGCCTAAACCCCGACACACCCCACTCCACCCTGAACCCCGACATACCTCACTCCATCCATCACACCCGTCACCCTCCCTCTGTCACCCCCCCACCCTGAACCTCGACACACCCCACTCCATCCATCACCCCCGTCACCCTCCCTCTGTCACCACCCCACCCTGAACCTCGACACACCCCACTCCATCCTTCAACCCGTCACGCTCCCTCTGTCTCTCCCCCACCCTGAACTTCGACACACCCCCTCCACCCTTCAGCCCCATCACCCTCCCTCTGTCACCCCCCCACCCTGAACCTCGACACACCCCACTCCATCCATCATCCCCATCACCCTCCCTCTGTCACCCCCCACCCTGAACCTCGACACACCCCACTCCACCCATCAGCCCCGTCACCCTCCCTCTGTCACCCCCCCCCACCCTGAACCACGACACACCCCACTCCATCCATCACCCCCGTCACCCTCCGTCTGTCACCTCCCCACCCTGAACCTTGACACACCCCACTCCATCCATCACCCCGTCACCCTCCCTCTGTCTCTCCCCCACCCTGAACCTCAACACACCCCACTCCATCCATCACCCCGTCACCCGCCCTCTGTCACCCCCCCCACCCTGAACCTCGACACACCCCACTCCATCCATCACCCCGTCACCCTCCCTCTGTCACCCCCACCCTGAACCCTGACACACCCCACTCCATCCATCACCCCGTCACCCTCCGTCTTTCTCTCCCCACCCTGAACCTCGACACACCCCACTCCACCCATCACACCTGTCACCCGCCCTCTGTCACCTCCCCAACCTAAACCCCGACACACCCCACTCCACCCTGAACCCCGACACCCTCCCTCTGTCACCTCCCCACCCTAAACCCTGACACACCCCTCTCCATCCATCAGCATTGTCACCCTCCCTCTGTCACCCCCCCACCCTCAACCTCGACACACCCCACTCCACCCATCACCCCCGTCACCCTCCCTCTGTCTCTCACCCACCCTGAACCTCTACACACCCCACTCCACCCATCACCACGTCACCCTCCCTCTGTCTCTCACCACCCTGAACCTCGACACACCCCACTCCACCCATCACACCTGTCACCCGCCCTCTGTCACCTCCCCAACCTAAACCCCGACATACCCCACTCCACCCTGAACCCCGACACCCTCCCTCTGTCACCTCCCCACCCTAAACCCCGACACACCCTCTCCATCCATCACCCCCGTCACCCTCCCTCTGACTCTTCCCACCCTGAACCTCGACACACCCCACTCCATCCATCACCCCCGTCACCCTCCCTCTGTCTCTCCCCCACTATGAACCTCGACACATCCCACTCCATCCATCACCCCCGTCACCCTCCCTCTGTCTCTTCCCACCCTGAACCTCGACACACCCCACTCCATCCATCACCCCCGTCACCCTCCCTCTGTCTCTCCCCCACCCTGAACCTCGACACATCCCACTCCATCCATCACCCCATCACCCTCCGTCACCCCCACCCTGAACCTCGACACACCCCACTCCATCCATCACCCCCGTCACCCTCCCTCTGTCTCTCCCCCACCCTGAACCCCGACACACCCCACTCCATCCATCACCCCGTCACCCTCCCTCTGTCACCCCCCACCCTGAACCTTGACACACCCCACTCCATCCATCACCCCGTCACCCTCCCTCTGTCACCCCCCCCACCCTGAACCTCGACACACCCCACTCCACCCATCAGCCCCGTCACCCTCCCTCTGTCACCCCCCCCCACCCTGAACCTCGACACACCCCACTCCATCCATCACCCCCGTCACCCTCCGTCTGTCACCTCCCCACCCTGAACCTTGACACACCCCACTCCATCCATCACCCCGTCACCCTCCCTCTGTCTCTCCCCCACCCTGAACCTCAACACACCCCACTCCATCCATCACCCCGTCACCCTCCCTCTGTCACCCCCACCCTGAACCCCGACACACCGCACTCCATCCATCACCCCGTCACCCTCCGTCTTTCTCTCCCCACCCTGAACCTCGACACACCCCACTCCACCCATCAGCATTATCACCCTCCCTCTGTCACCCCCCCACCCTCAACCTCGACACACCCCACTCCACCCATCACCCCGTCACCCTCCCTCTGTCTTTCACCCACCCTGAACCTCTACACACCCCACTCCATCAATCAGCCCCGTCACCCTCCCTCTGTCACCCCCCTCTGAACCTCGACATTCCCCACTCCATCCATCACCCCATCACCCTCCCTCTGTCACCCCCAACCTGAACCTCGACACACTCCACTCCATCCATCACCCCCGTCACCCTCCCTCTGTCTCTCCCCCACCCTGAACCCCGACACATCCCACTCCATCCATCACCCCCCGTCCCTCTCTCTGTCACCCCCCCACCCTGAACCTCGACACACCCCACTCCACCCATCACCCCGTCACCCTCCCTCTGTCTCTCCCCACCCTGAACCTCGACACACCCCCACTCCATCCATCACCCCGTCACCCTCCCTCTGTCACTCCCCCACCCTGAAATCCAACACACCCCACTCCATCCATCACCCCGTCACCCTCCGTCACCCCCCACCCTGAACCCCGACACACCCCACTCCATCCATCACCCTCGTCACCCTCCCTCTGTCACTCCCCCACCCTGAACCCCGACACACCCCACTCCACCCATCACCCCCATCACCCTCCCTCTGTCTCTCCCCACCCTGAACCTCGACACACCCCACTCTATCCATCAGCCCGTCACCCTCCCTCTGTCACTCCCCCACCCTGAAATCCAACACACCCCACTCCACCCATCACCCCATCACCATCCCTCTGTCACCCCCCCCACCCTCAACCCCGACACACCCCACTCCATCCATCACCCCCGTCACCCTCCGTCTTTCTCTCCCCACCCTGAACCTTGACACACCCCACTCCACCCATCACACCTGTCACCCGCCCTGTCACCTCCCCAACGTAAACCCCGACACACCCCACTCCACCCTGAACCCCGACACCCTCCCTCTGTCACCTCCCCACCCTAAACCCCGACACACCCCTCTCCATCCATCACCCCTGTCACCCTCCCTCTGTCACCCCCCCCACCCTGAACCACGACACACCCCACTCCACCCATCAGCATTGTCACCCTCCCTCTGTCACCCCCCCATCCTGAACCGCGACACACCCCACTCCACCCATCACCCCGTCACCCTCCCTCTGTCTCTCCCCCACCCTGAACCTCGACACATCCCACTCCATCCATCACCCCATCACCCTCCGTCACCCCCAGCCTGAACCTCGACACACCCCACTCCACCCATCACCCCGTCACCCCTCCCTCTGTCTCTCCCCACCCTGAACCTCGACACACCCCACTCCATCCATCACCCCGTCACCCTCCCTCTGTCACTCCCCCACCCTGAAATCCAACACACCCCACTCCATCCATCACCCCGTCACCCTCCGTCACCCCCCACCCTGAACCCCGACACACCCCACTCCATCCATCACCCTCGTCACCCTCCCTCTGTCACTCCCCCACCCTGAACCCCGACACACCCCACTCCACCCATCACCCCCATCACCCTCCCTCTGTCTCTCCCCACCCTGAACCTCGACACACCCCACTCTATCCATCAGCCCGTCACCCTCCCTCTGTCACTCCCCCACCCTGAAATCCAACACACCCCACTCCACCCATCACCCCATCACCATCCCTCTGTCACCCCCCCACCCTCAACCCCGACACACCCCACTCCATCCATCACCCCGTCACCCTCCGTCTTTCTCTCCCCACCCTGAACCTTGACACACCCCACTCCACCCATCACACCTGTCACCCGCCCTGTCACCTCCCCAACGTAAACCCCGACACACCCCACTCCACCCTGAACCCCGACACCCTCCCTCTGTCACCTCCCCACCCTAAACCCCGACACACCCCTCTCCATCCATCACCCCTGTCACCCTCCCTCTGTCACCCCCCCCCACCCTGAACCACGACACACCCCACTCCACCCATCAGCATTGTCACCCTCCCTCTGTCACCCCCCCATCCTGAACCGCGACACACCCCACTCCACCCATCACCCCCACCCATCACCCCGTCACCCTCCCTCTGTCTCTCCCCCACCCTGAACCTCGACACATCCCACTCCATCCATCACCCCATCACCCTCCGTCACCCCCAGCCTGAACCCCGACACACCCCACTCCATCCATCACCCCCGTCCCTCTCTCTGTCACCCCCCCACCCTGAACCTCGACACACCCCACTCCACCCATCACCCCGTCACCCTCCTTCTGTCTCTCCCCACCCTGAACCTCGACACACCCCACTCCACCCATCACCCCGTCACCCTCCCTCTGTCACTCCCCACCCTTAAACTCAACACACCCCACTCCATCCATCACCCCGTCACCCTCCCTCTGTCACCCCCCACCCTGAACCTTGACACACCCCACTCCATCCATCACCCCGTCACCCTCCCTCTGTCACCCCCCCACCCTGAACCCCGATACACCCCACTCCGTCCATCACCCCGTCACCCTCCCTCTGTCTCTCCCCACCCTGAACCTCGACACACCCCACTCCATCCATCACCCCGTCACCCTCCCTCTGTCACCCCCCCACCCTGAACCTCGACACACCCCACTCCATCCATCACCCCGTCACCCTCCCTCAGTCACCCCCCCACCCTGAACCCCGATACACCCCACTCCGTCCATCACCCCGTCACCCTCCCTCTGTCTCTCCCCACCCTGAACCTCGACACACCCCACTCCATCCATCACCCCGTCACCCTCCCTCTGTCACCCCCCCACCCTGAACCTCGACACACCCCACTCCACCCATCAGCCCCGTCATCCTCCCTCTGTCACCCCCCCCACCCTGAACCTCGACACACCCCACTCCATCCATCACCCCCGTCACCCTCCGTCTGTCACCTCCCCACCCTGAACCTCAACACACCCCACTCCATCCATCACCCCGTCACCCTCCCTCTGTCACCCCCACCCTGAACCCCGACACACCGCACTCCATCCATCACCCCGTCACCCTCCGTCTTTCTCTCCCCACCCTGAACCTCGACACACCCCACTCCACCCATCAGCATTATCACCCTCCCTCTGTCACCCCCCCACCCTCAACCTCGACACACCCCACTCCACCCATCACCCCGTCACCCTCCCTCTGTCTCTCACCCACCCTGAACCTCTACACACCCCACTCCATCCATCAACCCCGTCACCCTCCCTCTGTCACCCCCCTCTGAACCTCGACATTCCCCACTCCATCCATCACCCCATCACCCTCCCTCTGTCACCCCCACCCTGAACCTCGACACATTCCACTCCATCCATCACCCCCGTCACCCTCCCTCTGTCTCTCCCCCACCCTGAACCTCGACACACCCCACTCCACCCATCACCCCGTCACCCTCCCTCTGTCTCTCCCCACCCTGAACCTCGACACACCCCACTCCATCCATCACCCCGTCACCCTCCCTCTGTCTCTCCCCCACCCTGAACCTCAACACACCCCACTCCATCCATCACCCCGTCACCCTCCCTCTGTCACCCCCACCCTGAACCCCGACACACCGCACTCCATCCATCACCCCGTCACCCTCCGTCTTTCTCTCCCCACCCTGAACCTCGACACACCCCACTCCACCCATCAGCATTATCACCCTCCCTCTGTCACCCCCCCACCCTGAACCTCGACACACCCCACTCCACCCATCACCCCGTCACCCTCCCTCTGTCTTTCACCCACCCTGAACCTCTACACACCCCACTCCATCAATCAGCCCCGTCACCCTCCCTCTGTCACCCCCCTCTGAACCTCGACATTCCCCACTCCATCCATCACCCCATCACCCTCCCTCTGTCACCCCCAACCTGAACCTCGACACACTCCACTCCATCCATCACCCCCGTCACCCTCCCTCTGTCTCTCCCCCACCCTGAACCCCGACACATCCCACTCCATCCATCACCCCCCGTCCCTCTCTCTGTCACCCCCCCACCCTGAACCTCGACACACCCCACTCCACCCATCACCCCGTCACCCTCCCTCTGTCTCTCCCCACCCTGAACCTCGACACACCCCACTCCATCCATCACCCCGTCACCCTCCCTCTGTCACTCCCCCACCCTGAAATCCAACACACCCCACTCCATCCATCACCCCGTCACCCTCCGTCACCCCCCACCCTGAACCCCGACACACCCCACTCCATCCATCACCCTCGTCACCCTCCCTCTGTCACTCCCCCACCCTGAACCCCGACACACCCCACTCCACCCATCACCCCCATCACCCTCCCTCTGTCTCTCCCCACCCTGAACCTCGACACACCCCACTCTATCCATCAGCCCGTCACCCTCCCTCTGTCACTCCCCCACCCTGAAATCCAACACACCCCACTCCACCCATCACCCCATCACCATCCCTCTGTCACCCCCCCACCCTCAACCCCGACACACCCCACTCCATCCATCACCCCGTCACCCTCCGTCTTTCTCTCCCCACCCTGAACTTTGACACACCCCACTCCACCCATCACACCTGTCACCCGCCCTGTCACCTCCCCAACGTAAACCCCGACACACCCCACTCCACCCTGAACCCCGACACCCTCCCTCTGTCACCTCCCCACCCTAAACCCCGACACACCCCTCTCCATCCATCACCCCTGTCACCCTCCCTCTGTCACCCCCCCCACCCTGAACCACGACACACCCCACTCCACCCATCAGCATTGTCACCCTCCCTCTGTCACCCCCCCATCCTGAACCGCGACACACCACACTCCACCCATCACCCCGTCACCCTCCCTCTGTCTCTCCCCCACCCTGAACCTCGACACATCCCACTCCATCCATCACCCCATCACCCTCCGTCACCCCCAGCCTGAACCTCGACACACCCCACTCCATCCATCACCCCCGTCACCCTCCCTCTGTCTCTCCCCCACCCTGAACCCCGACACACCCCACTCCATCCATCACCCCCGTCCCTCTCTCTGTCACCCCCCCACCCTGAACCTCGACACACCCCACTCCACCCATCACCCCGTCACCCTCCTTCTGTCTCTCCCCACCCTGAACCTCGACACACCCCACTCCACCCATCACCCCGTCACCCTCCCTCTGTCACTCCCCACCCTTAAACTCAACACACCCCACTCCATCCATCACCCCGTCACCCTCCCTCTGTCACCCCCCACCCTGAACATTGACACACCCCACTCCATCCATCACCCCGTCACCCTCCCTCTGTCACCCCCCCACCCTGAACCCCGATACACCCCACTCCGTCCATCACCCCGTCACCCTCCCTCTGTCTCTCCCCACCCTGAACCTCGACACACCCCACTCCATCCATCACCCCGTCACCCTCCCTCTGTCACCCCCCCACCCTGAACCTCGACACACCCCACTCCATCCATCACCCCGTCACCCTCCCTCTGTCACCCCCCCACCCTGAACCCCGATACACCCCACTCCGTCCATCACCCCGTCACCCTCCCTCTGTCTCTCCCCACCCTGAACCTCGACACACCCCACTCCATCCATCACCCCGTCACCCTCCCTCTGTCACCCCCCCACCCTGAACCTCGACACACCCCACTCCACCCATCAGCCCCGTCATCCTCCCTCTGTCACCCCCCCCACCCTGAACCTCGACACACCCCACTCCATCCATCACCCCCGTCACCCTCCGTCTGTCACCTCCCCACCCTGAACCTCAACACACCCCACTCCATCCATCACCCCGTCACCCTCCCTCTGTCACCCCCACCCTGAACCCCGACACACCGCACTCCATCCATCACCCCGTCACCCTCCGTCTTTCTCTCCCCACCCTGAACCTCGACACACCCCACTCCACCCATCAGCATTATCACTCTCCCTCTGTCACCCCCCCACCCTCAACCTCGACACACCCCACTCCACCCATCACCCCGTCACCCTCCCTCTGTCTCTCACCCACCCTGAACCTCTACACACCCCACTCCATCCATCAGCCCCGTCACCCTCCCTCTGTCACCCCCCTCTGAACCTCGACATTCCCCACTCCATCCATCACCCCATCACCCTCCCTCTGTCACCCCCCACCCTGAACCTCGACACATTCCACTCCATCCATCACCCCCGTCACCCTCCCTCTGTCTCTCCCCCACCCTGAACCTCGACACACCCCACTCCACCATCACCCCGTCACCCTCCCTCTGTCTCTCCCCACCCTGAACCTCGACACACCCCACTCCATCCATCACCCCGTCACCCTCCCTCTGTCACTCCCCCCACCCTGAAATCCAACACACCCCACTCCATCCATCACCCCGTCACCCTCCGTCACCCCCCACCCTGAACCCCGACACACCCCACTCCATCCATCACCCTCGTCACCCTCCCTCTGTCCTCCCCCACCCTGAACCCCGACACACCCCACTCCACCCATCACCCCCATCACCCTCCCTCTGTCTCTCCCCACCCTGAACCTCGACACACCCCACTCTATCCATCAGCCCGTCACCCTCCCTCTGTCACTCCCCCACCCTGAAATCCAACACACCCCACTCCACCCATCACCCCATCACCCTCCCTCTGTCACCCCCCCACCCTCAACCCCGAAACACCCCACTCCATCCATCACCCCGTCACCCTCCGTCTTTCTCTCCCCACCCTGAACCTCGACACACCCCACTCCACCCATCACACCTGTCACCCGCACTGTCACCTCCCCAACGTAAACCCCGACACACCCCACTCCACCCTGAACCCCGACACCCTCCCTCTGTCACCTCCCCACCCTAAACCCCGACACACCCCTCTCCATCCATCACCCCTGTCACCCTCCCTCTGTCACCCCCCCCACCCTGAACCACGACACACCCCACTCCACCCATCAGCATTGTCACCCTCCCTCTGTCACCCCCCCACCCTGAACCTCGACACACCCCACTCCACCCATTACCCCGTCACCCTCCCTCTGTCTCTCCCCCACCCTGAACCTCGACACATCCCACTCCATCCATCACCCCATCACCCTCCCTCTGTCACCCCCACCCTGAACCTCGACACACCCCACTCCATCCATCAGCCCGTCACCCTCCCTCTGTCACACCCCCACCCTGAAATCCGACACACCCCTCTCCACCCATCACCCCGTCACCCTCACTCTGTCACTCCCCACCCTCAACCTCAACACACCCCACTCCATCCATCACCCCGTCACCCTCCCTCTGTCACCCCCCACCCTGAACCTCGACACTCCCCACTCCACCCATCAGCATTGTCACCCTCCCTCTGTCACCGCCCCACGCTGAACCCAGATAAACCCCACTCCGTCCATCACCCCCGTCACCCTCCCTCTGTCTCTCCCCCACCCTGAACCTCGACACACCCCACTCCATCCATCACCCCATCACCCTCCCTCTGTCACCCCCACCCTGAACCTCGACACACCCCACTCCATCCATCACCCCCGTCACCCTCCCTCTGTCTCTCCCCCACCCTGAACCCCGACACACCCCACTCCATCCATCACCCCCGTCCCTCTCTCTGTCACCCCCCCCACCCTGAACCTCGAGACACCCCACTCCACCCATCACCCCGTCACCCTCCCTCTGTCACTCCCCCACCCTGAAATCCAACACACCCCACTCCACCCATCACCCCGTCACCCTCCCTCTGTCACTCCCCACCCTCAACCTCAACACACCCCACTCCATCCATCACCCCGTCACCCTCCGTCACCCCCCACCCTGAACCTCGACACACCCCACTCCATCCATCACCCCGTCACCCTCCCTCTGTCACCCCCCCACCCTGAACCCCGATACACCCCACTCCGTCCATCACCCTGTCACCCTCCCTCTGTCTCTCCCCACCCTGAACCTCGACACACCCCACTCCACCCATCAGCCCCGTCACCCTCCCTCTGTCACCCCCCCCACCCTGAACCTCGACACACCCCACTACATCCATCACCCCCGTCACCCTCCATCTGTCACCTCCCCACCCTGAACCTTGACACACCCCACTCCATCCATCACCCCGTCACCCTCCCTCTGTCTCTCCCCCACCCTGAACCTCAACACACCCCACTCCATCCATCACCCCGTCACCCTCCCTCTGTCACCCCCCCCACCCTGAACCTCGACACACCCCACTCCATCCATCACCCCGTCAGCCTCCCTCTGTCACCCCCACCCTGAACCCCGACACGCCCCACTCCATCCATCACCCCGTCACCCTCCGTCTTTCTCTCCCCACCCTGAACCTCGACACACCCCACTCCACCCATCACACCTGTCACCCGCCCTCTGTCACCTCCCCAACCTAAACCCCGACACACCCCTCTCCATCCATCACACCTGTCACCGTCCCTCTGTCACCCCCCCCACCCTAAACCCCGACACACCTCTCTCCATCCATCACCCCTGTCACCCTCCCTCTGTCACCCCCCCCACCCTGAACCACGACACATCCCACTCCACCCATCAGCATTGTCACCCTCCCTCTGTCACCCCCCCACCCTCAACCTTGACACACCCCACTCCACCCATCACCCCGTCACCCTCCCTCTGTCTCTCACCCACCCTGAACCACGACACACCCCACTCCACCCATCAGCTCCGTCACCCTCCCTCTGTCACTCCCCCACCCTGAAATCCAACACACCCCACTCCACCCATCACCCCATCACCCTCCGTCTTTCTCTCCCCACCCTGAACCTCGACACACCCCACTCCACCCATCACACCTGTCACCCGCCCTCTGTCACCTCCCCAACCTAAACCCCGACACACCCCACTCCACCCTGAACCCCGTCACCCTCCCTCTGTCACCCCCCACCCTGAACCTCGACACTCCCCACTCCATCCATCGCCGCGTCACCCTCCCTCTGTCACCCCCCCACGCTGAACCCAGATACACCCCACTCCGTCCATCACCCCGTCACCCTCCCTCTGTCTCTCCCCACCCTGAACCTCGACACACCCCACTCCATCCATCACCCCGTCACCCTCCCTCTGTCACCCCCCCACCCTGAACCTCGACACACCCCACTCCATCCATCACCCCGTCACCCTCCTTCTGTCTCTCCCCCATTCTGGACCTCGACACAACCCACTCCACCCATCACCCCGTCACCCTCCCTCTGTCACCCCCCCACCCTGAACCCCGATACACCCCACTCCATTCATCACCCCGTCATCCTCCCTCTGTCACCCCCCACCCTGAACGACGACACACCCCACTCCACCCATCAGCATTGTCACCCTTCCTCTGGCACCCCCCCACCCTGAACCTCGACACACCCCACTCCACCCATCACCCCGTCACCCTCCCTCTGTCTCTCACCCACCTTGAACCTCGACACACCCCACTCCATCCATCACCCCGTCACCCTCCGTCACCCCCCACCCTGAACCCCGACACACCCCACTCCATCCATCACCCTCCCTCTGTCACTCCGCCACCCTGAACCCCGACACACCCCACTCCACCCATCACCCCCATCACCCTCCCTCTGTCTCTCCCCACCCTGAACCTCGACACACCCCACTCTATCAATCAGCCCGTCACCCTCCTTCTGTCAATCCCCCACCCTGAAATCCAACACACCCCACTCCACACATCACCCCATCACCCTCCCTCTGTCACCCCCCCACCCTCAACCCTGACACACCCCACTCCATCCATCACCCCGTCACCCTCCGTCTTTCTCTCCCCACCCTGAACCTCGACACACCCCACTCCACCCATCACACCTGTCACCCGCCCTGTCACCTCCCCAACCTAAACCCCGACACACCCCACTCCATCCTGAATCCCGACACCCTCCCTCTGTCACCTCCCCACCCTAAACCCCGACACACCCCTCTCCATCCATCACCCCTGTCACCCTCCCTCTGTCACCCCCTCCACCCTGAACCACGACACACCCCACTCCACCCATCAGCATTGTCACCCTCCCTCTGTCACCCCCCCGCCCTGAACCTCGACACACCCCACTCCATCCATCACCCCCGTCACCCTCCCTCTGTCTCTCCCCCACCCTGAACCTCGACACATCCCACTCCATCCATCACCCCATCACCCTCCCTCTGTCACCCCCACCCTGAACCTCGACACACCCCACTCCATCCATCACCCCCGTCACCCTCCCTCTGTCTCTCCCCCACCCTGAACCCCGACACACCCCACTCCACCCATCACCACGTCACCCTCCTTCTGTCTCTCCCCACCCTGAACCTCGACACACCCCACTCCATCCATCAGCCCGTCACCCTCCCTCTGTCACTCCCCCACCCTGAAATCCAACACACCCCACTCCACCCATCACCCCGTCACCCTCCCTCTGTCACCACCCCACCCTCAACCTCAAAACACCCCACTCCATCCATCACCCCGTCACCCTCCCTCTGTCACCACCCCACGCTGAACCCAGATACACCCCACTCCGTCGATCACCCCGTCACCCTCCCTCTGTCTCTCCCCACCCTGAACCTCGACACACCCCACTCCATCCATCACCCCGTCACCCTCCCTCTGTCACCCCCCCACCCTGAACCTCGACACACCCCACTCCATCCATCACCCCGTCACCCTCCTTCTGTCTCTCCCCCATTCTGGACCTCGACACAACCCACTCCACCCATCACCCCGTCACCCTCCCTCTGTCACCCCCCCACCCTGAACCCCGATACACCCCACTCCATTCATCACCCCGTCATCCTCCCTCTGTCACCCCCCACCCTGAACGACGACACACCCCACTCCACCGATCAGCATTGTCACCCTCCCTCTGGCACCCCCCCACTCTGAACCTCGACACACCCCACTCCATCCATCACCCCCATCACCCTCCCTCTGTCACCCCCACCCTGAACCCCGACACACCCCACTCCATCCATCTCCCCCGTCCCTCTCTCTGTCACCCCACCCACCCTGAACCTCGACACACCCCACTCCATCCATCACCCCCATCACCCTCCCTCTGTCACCCCCACCCTGAACCCCGACACACCCCACTCCATCCATCTCCCCCGTCCCTCTCTCTGTCACCCCACCCACCCTGAACCTCGACACACCCCACTCCACCCATCACCCCGTCACCCTCCCTCTGTCACTCCCCCACCCTGAATTCCAACACACCCCACTCCACCCATCACCCCGTCACCCTCCCTCTGTCACTCCCCACCCTCAACCTCAACACACCCCACTCCATCCATCACCCCGTCACCCTTCCTCTGTCACCCCCCACTCTGAACCTCGACACACCCCACTCCATCCATCACCCCGTCACCCTCCCTCTGTCACCCCCCCACCCTGAACCCCGATACACCCCACTCCGTCCATCACCCCGTCACCCTCCCTCTGTCTCTCCCCACCCTGAACCTCGACACACCCCACTCCATCCATCACCCCGTCACCCTCCCTCTGTCACCCCCCCACCCTGAACTTCGACACACCCCACTCCACCCATCAGCCCCGTCACCCTCCCTCTGTCACCCCCCCCCACCCTGAACCTCGACACACCCCACTCCATCCATCACCCCCGTCACCCTCCGTCTGTCACCTCCCCACCCTGAACCTTGACACACCCCACTCCATCCATCACCCCGTCACCCTCCCTCTGTCTCTCCCCCACCCTGAACCTGAACACACCCCACTCCATCCATCAGCCCCGTCACCCTCCGTCACCTCCCACCCTGAACCTCGACACACCCCACTCCATCCATCACCCCATCAACCTCCCTCTGTCACCCCCACCCTGAACCTCGACACACTCCACTCCATCCATCACCCCCGTCACCCTCCCTCTGTCTCTCCCCCACCCTGAACCCCGACACACCCCACTCCATCCATCACCCCCCGTCCCTCTCTCTGTCACCCCCTCACCCTGAACCTCGACACACCCCACTCCACCCATCACCCCGTCACCCTCCCTCTGTCTCTCCCCACCCTGAACCTCGACACACACCACTCCATCCATCACCCCGTCAGCCTCCCTCTGTCACTCCCCCACCCTGAAATCCAACACACCCCACTCCACCCATCACCCCGTCACCCTCCCTCTGTCACCACCCCAGCCTGAACCTCGACACACCCCACTCCATCCATCACCCCGTCACCCTCCGTCACCCCCTACCCTGAACCCCAACACACCCCACTCCATCCATCACCCTCGTCACCCTCCCTCTATCACTCCCCCACCCTGAACCTCGACACACCCCACTCCATCCATCACCCCGTCACCCTCCCTCTGTCTCTCCCCCACCCTGAACCTCGACACATCCCACTCCATCCATCACCCCATCACCCTCTCTCTGTCACCCCCACCCTGAACCTCAACACACCCCACTCCATCCATCACCCCCGTCACCCTCCCTCTGTCTCTCCCCCACTCTGAACCCCGACACACCCCACTCCATCCATCACCCCCGTCCCTCCCTCTGTCACCCCCCCCACCCTGAACCTCGACACACCCCACTCCACCCATCACCCCGTCACCCTCCTTCTGTCTCTCCCCACCCTGAACCTCGACACACCCCACTCCATTCATCAGCCCGTCACCCTCCCTCTGTCACTCCCCCACCCTGAAATCCAACACACCCCACTCCACCCATCACCCCGTCACCCTCACTCTGTCACCACCCCACCCTCAACCTCAAAACACCCCACTCCATCCATCACCCCGTCACCCTCCCTCTGTCACCCCCCCACGCTGAACCCAGATACACCCCACTCCGTCCATCACCCCGTCACCCTCCCTCTGTCACCCCCCCCACCCTGAACCTCGACACACCCCACTCCATCCATCACCCCGTCACCCTCCTTCTGTCTCTCCCCCATTCTGGACCTCGACACAACCCACTCCACCCATCACCCCGTCACCCTCCCTCTGTCACCCCCCCACCCTGAACCCCGATACACCCCACTCCATTCATCACCCCGTCATCCTCCCTCTGTCACCCCCCACCCTGAACGACGACACACCCCACTCCACCCATCAGCATTGTCACCCTTCCTCTGGCACCCCCCCACCCTGAACCTCGACACACCCCACTCCACCCATCACCCCGTCACCCTCCCTCTGTCTCTCACCCACCTTGAACCTCGACACACCCCACTCCATCCATCACCCCGTCACCCTCCGTCACCCCCCACCCTGAACCCCGACACACCCCACTCCATCCATCACCCTCCCTCTGTCACTCCGCCACCCTGAACCCCGACACACCCCACTCCACCCATCACCCCCATCACCCTCCCTCTGTCTCTCCCCACCCTGAACCTCGACACACCCCACTCTATCAATCAGCCCGTCACCCTCCTTCTGTCAATCCCCCACCCTGAAATCCAACACACCCCACTCCACACATCACCCCATCACCCTCCCTCTGTCACCCCCCCACCCTCAACCCTGACACACCCCACTCCATCCATCACCCCGTCACCCTCCGTCTTTCTCTCCCCACCCTGAACCTCGACACACCCCACTCCACCCATCACACCTGTCACCCGCACTGTCACCTCCCCAACCTAAACCCCGACACACCCCACTCCATCCTGAATCCCGACACCCTCCCTCTGTCACCTCCCCACCCTAAACCCCGACACACCCCTCTCCATCCATCACCCCTGTCACCCTCCCTCTGTCACCCCCTCCACCCTGAACCACGACACACCCCACTCCACCCATCAGCATTGTCACCCTCCCTCTGTCACCCCCCCACCCTGAACCTCGACACACCCCACTCCATCCATCACCCCCGTCACCCTCCCTCTGTCACTCCCCCACCCTGAATTCCAACACACCCCACTCCACCCATCACCCCGTCACCCTCCCTCTGTCACTCCCCACCCTCAACCTCAACACACCCCACTCCATCCATCACCCCGTCACCCTTCCTCTGTCACCCCCCACTCTGAACCTCGACACACCCCACTCCATCCATCACCCCGTCACCCTCCCTCTGTCACCCCCCCACCCTGAACCCCGATACACCCCACTCCGTCCATCACCCCGTCACCCTCCCTCTGTCTCTCCCCACCCTGAACCTCGACACACCCCACTCCATCCATCACCCCGTCACCCTCCCTCTGTCACCCCCCCACCCTGAACTTCGACACACCCCACTCCACCCATCAGCCCCGTCACCCTCCCTCTGTCACCCCCCCCCACCCTGAACCTCGACACACCCCACTCCATCCATCACCCCCGTCACCCTCCGTCTGTCACCTCCCCACCCTGAACCTTGACACACCCCACTCCATCCATCACCCCGTCACCCTCCCTCTGTCTCTCCCCCACCCTGAACCTGAACACACCCCACTCCATCCATCAGCCCCGTCACCCTCCGTCACCTCCCACCCTGAACCTCGACACACCCCACTCCATCCATCACCCCATCAACCTCCCTCTGTCACCCCCACCCTGAACCTCGACACACTCCACTCCATCCATCACCCCCGTCACCCTCCCTCTGTCTCTCCCCCACCCTGAACCCCGACACACCCCACTCCATCCATCACCCCCCGTCCCTCTCTCTGTCACCCCCTCACCCTGAACCTCGACACACCCCACTCCACCCATCACCCCGTCACCCTCCCTCTGTCTCTCCCCACCCTGAACCTCGACACACACCACTCCATCCATCACCCCGTCAGCCTCCCTCTGTCACTCCCCCACCCTGAAATCCAACACACCCCACTCCACCCATCACCCCGTCACCCTCCCTCTGTCACCACCCCAGCCTGAACCTCGACACACCCCACTCCATCCATCACCCCGTCACCCTCCGTCACCCCCTACCCTGAACCCCAACACACCCCACTCCATCCATCACCCTCGTCACCCTCCCTCTATCACTCCCCCACCCTGAACCTCGACACACCCCACTCCATCCATCACCCCGTCACCCTCCCTCTGTCTCTCCCCCACCCTGAACCTCGACACATCCCACTCCATCCATCACCCCATCACCCTCTCTCTGTCACCCCCACCCTGAACCTCAACACACCCCACTCCATCCTTCACCCCCGTCACCCTCCCTCTGTCTCTCCCCCACTCTGAACCCCGACACACCCCACTCCATCCATCACCCCCGTCCCTCCCTCTGTCACCCCCCCCACCCTGAACCTCGACACACCCCACTCCACCCATCACCCCGTCACCCTCCTTCTGTCTCTCCCCACCCTGAACCTCGACACACCCCACTCCATTCATCAGCCCGTCACCCTCCCTCTGTCACTCCCCCACCCTGAAATCCAACACACCCCACTCCACCCATCACCCCGTCACCCTCACTCTGTCACCACCCCACCCTCAACCTCAAAACACCCCACTCCATCCATCACCCCGTCACCCTCCCTCTGTCACCCCCCCACGCTGAACCCAGATACACCCCACTCCGTCCATCACCCCGTCACCCTCCCTCTGTCACCCCCCCACCCTGAACCTCGACACACCCCACTCCATCCATCACCCCGTCACCCTCCTTCTGTCTCTCCCCCATTCTGGACCTCGACACAACCCACTCCACCCATCACCCCGTCACCCTCCCTCTGTCACCCCCCCACCCTGAACCCCGATACACCCCACTCCATTCATCACCCCGTCATCCTCCCTCTGTCACCCCCCACCCTGAACGACGACACACCCCACTCCACCCATCAGCATTGTCACCCTTCCTCTGGCACCCCCCCACCCTGAACCTCGACACACCCCACTCCACCCATCACCCCGTCACCCTCCCTCTGTCTCTCACCCACCTTGAACCTCGACACACCCCACTCCATCCATCACCCCGTCACCCTCCGTCACCCCCCACCCTGAACCCCGACACACCCCACTCCATCCATCACCCTCCCTCTGTCACTCCGCCACCCTGAACCCCGACACACCCCACTCCACCCATCACCCCCATCACCCTCCCTCTGTCTCTCCCCACCCTGAACCTCGACACACCCCACTCTATCAATCAGCCCGTCACCCTCCTTCTGTCAATCCCCCACCCTGAAATCCAACACACCCCACTCCACACATCACCCCATCACCCTCCCTCTGTCACCCCCCCACCCTCAACCCTGACACACCCCACTCCATCCATCACCCCGTCACCCTCCGTCTTTCTCTCCCCACCCTGAACCTCGACACACCCCACTCCACCCATCACACCTGTCACCCGCACTGTCACCTCCCCAACCTAAACCCCGACACACCCCACTCCATCCTGAATCCCGACACCCTCCCTCTGTCACCTCCCCACCCTAAACCCCGACACACCCCTCTCCATCCATCACCCCTGTCACCCTCCCTCTGTCACCCCCTCCACCCTGAACCACGACACACCCCACTCCACCCATCAGCATTGTCACCCTCCCTCTGTCACCCCCCCACCCTGAACCTCGACACACCCCACTCCATCCATCACCCCCGTCACCCTCCCTCTGTCTCTCCCCCACCCTGAACCTCGACACATCCCACTCCATCCATCACCCCATCACCCTCCCTCTGTCACCCCCACCCTGAACCTCGACACACCCCACTCCATCCATCACCCCCGTCACCCTCCCTCTGTCTCTCCCCCACCCTGAACCCCGACACACCCTACTCCATCCATCACCCCCGTCCCTCTCTCTGTCACCCCCCCCACCCTGAACCTCGACACACCCCACTCCACCCATCACCACGTCACCCTCCTTCTGTCTCTCCCCACCCTGAACCTCGACACACCCCACTCCATCCATCAGCCCGTCACCCTCCCTCTGTCACTCCCCCACCCTGAAATCCAACACACCCCACTCCACCCATCACCCCGTCACCCTCCCTCTGTCACCACCCCACCCTCAACCTCAAAACACCCCACTCCATCCATCACCCCGTCACCCTCCCTCTGTCACCACCCCACGCTGAACCCAGATACACCCCACTCCGTCGATCACCCCGTCACCCTCCCTCTGTCTCTCCCCACCCTGAACCTCGACACACCCCACTCCATCCATCACCCCGTCACCCTCCCTCTGTCACCCCCCCACCCTGAACCTCGACACACCCCACTCCATCCATCACCCCGTCACCCTCCTTCTGTCTCTCCCCCATTCTGGACCTCGACACAACCCACTCCACCCATCACCCCGTCACCCTCCCTCTGTCACCCCCCCACCCTGAACCCCGATACACCCCACTCCATTCATCACCCCGTCATCCTCCCTCTGTCACCCCCCACCCTGAACGACGACACACCCCACTCCACCGATCAGCATTGTCACCCTCCCTCTGGCACCCCCCCACCCTGAACCTCGACACACCCCACTCCATCCATCACCCCCATCACCCTCCCTCTGTCACCCCCACCCTGAACCCCGACACACCCCACTCCATCCATCTCCCCCGTCCCTCTCTCTGTCACCCCACCCACCCTGAACCTCGACACACCCCACTCCATCCATCACCCCCATCACCCTCCCTCTGTCACCCCCACCCTGAACCCCGACACACCCCACTCCATCCATCTCCCCCGTCCCTCTCTCTGTCACCCCACCCACCCTGAACCTCGACACACCCCACTCCACCCATCACCCCGTCACCCTCCCTCTGTCACTCCCCCACCCTGAATTCCAACACACCCCACTCCACCCATCACCCCGTCACCCTCCCTCTGTCACTCCCCACCCTCAACCTCAACACACCCCACTCCATCCATCACCCCGTCACCCTTCCTCTGTCACCCCCCACTCTGAACCTCGACACACCCCACTCCATCCATCACCCCGTCACCCTCCCTCTGTCACCCCCCCACCCTGAACCCCGATACACCCCACTCCGTCCATCACCCCGTCACCCTCCCTCTGTCTCTCCCCACCCTGAACCTCGACACACCCCACTCCATCCATCACCCCGTCACCCTCCCTCTGTCACCCCCCCACCCTGAACTTCGACACACCCCACTCCACCCATCAGCCCCGTCACCCTCCCTCTGTCACCCCCCCCACCCTGAACCTCGACACACCCCACTCCATCCATCACCCCCGTCACCCTCCGTCTGTCACCTCCCCACCCTGAACCTTGACACACCCCACTCCATCCATCACCCCGTCAACCTCCCTCTGTCTCTCCCCCACCCTGAACCTGAACACACCCCACTCCATCCATCAGCCCCGTCACCCTCCGTCACCTCCCACCCTGAACCTCGACACACCCCACTCCATCCATCACCCCATCAACCTCCCTCTGTCACCCCCACCCTGAACCTCGACACACTCCACTCCATCCATCACCCCCGTCACCCTCCCTCTGTCTCTCCCCCACCCTGAACCCCGACACACCCCACTCCATCCATCACCCCCCGTCCCTCTCTCTGTCACCCCCTCACCCTGAACCTCGACACACCCCACTCCACCCATCACCCCGTCACCCTCCCTCTGTCTCTCCCCACCCTGAACCTCGACACACACCACTCCATCCATCACCCCGTCAGCCTCCCTCTGTCACTCCCCCACCCTGAAATCCAACACACCCCACTCCACCCATCACCCCGTCACCCTCCCTCTGTCACCACCCCAGCCTGAACCTCGACACACCCCACTCCATCCATCACCCCGTCACCCTCCGTCACCCCCTACCCTGAACCCCAACACACCCCACTCCATCCATCACCCTCGTCACCCTCCCTCTATCACTCCCCCACCCTGAACCTCGACACACCCCACTCCATCCATCACCCCGTCACCCTCCCTCTGTCTCTCCCCCACCCTGAACCTCGACACATCCCACTCCATCCATCACCCCATCACCCTCTCTCTGTCACCCCCACCCTGAACCTCAACACACCCCACTCCATCCATCACCCCCGTCACCCTCCCTCTGTCTCTCCCCCACTCTGAACCCCGACACACCCCACTCCATCCATCACCCCCGTCCCTCCCTCTGTCACCCCCCCCACCCTGAACCTCGACACACCCCACTCCACCCATCACCCCGTCACCCTCCTTCTGTCTCTCCCCACCCTGAACCTCGACACACCCCACTCCATTCATCAGCCCGTCACCCTCCCTCTGTCACTCCCCCACCCTGAAATCCAACACACCCCACTCCACCCATCACCCCGTCACCCTCACTCTGTCACCACCCCACCCTCAACCTCAAAACACCCCACTCCATCCATCACCCCGTCACCCTCCCTCTGTCACCACCCCACGCTGAACCCAGATACACCCCACTCCGTCCATCACCCCGTCACCCTCCCTCTGTCTCTCCCCACCCTGAACCTCGACACACCCCACTCCATCCATCACCCCGTCACCCTCCCTCTGTCACTCCCCCACCCTGAACCTCGACACACCCCACTCCATCCATCACCCCGTCACCCTCCTTCTGTCTCTCCCCCATTCTGGACCTCGACACAACCCACTCCACCCATCACCCCGTCACCCTCCCTCTGTCACCCCCCCACCCTGAACCCCGATACACCCCACTCCATTCATCACCCCGTCATCCTCCCTCTGTCACCCCCCACCCTGAACGACGACACACCCCACTCCACCCATCAGCATTGTCACCCTCCCTCTGGCACCCCCCCACCCTGAACCTCGACACACCCCACTCCATCCATCACCCCCATCACCCTCCCTCTGTCACCCCCACCCTGAACCCCGACACACCCCACTCCATCCATCACCCCCGTCCCTCTCTCTGTCACCCCACCCACCCTGAACCTCGACACACCCCACTCCACCCATCACCCCGTCACCCTCCCTCTGTCACTCCCCCACCCTGAATTCCAACACACCCCACTCCACCCATCACCCCGTCACCCTCCCTCTGTCACTCCCCACCCTCAACCTCAACACACCCCACTCCATCCATCACCCCGTCACCCTTCCTCTGTCACCCCCCACTCTGAACCTCGACACACCCCACTCCATCCATCACCCCGTCACCCTCCCTCTGTCACCCCCCCACCCTGAACCCCGATACACCCCACTCCGTCCATCACCCCGTCACCCTCCCTCTGTCTCTCCCCACCCTGAACCTCGACACACCCCACTCCATCCATCACCCCGTCACCCTCCCTCTGTCACCCCCCCACCCTGAACCTCGACACACCCCACTCCACCCATCAGCCCCGTCACCCTCCCTCTGTCACCCCCCCCCACCCTGAACCTCGACACACCCCACTCCATCCATCACCCCCGTCACCCTCCGTCTGTCACCTCCCCACCCTGAACCTTGACACACCCCACTCCATCCATCACCCCGTCACCCTCCCTCTGTCTCTCCCCCACCCTGAACCTCAACACACCCCACTCCATCCATCAGCCCCGTCACCCTCCGTCACCTCCCACCCTGAACCTCGACACACCCCACTCCATCCATCACCCCATCAACCTCCCTCTGTCACCCCCACCCTGAACCTCGACACACTCCACTCCATCCATCACCCCCGTCACCCTCCCTCTGTCTCTCCCCCACCCTGAACCCCGACACACCCCACTCCATCCATCACCCTCCGTCCCTCTCTCTGTCACCCCCCCACCCTGAACCTCGACACACCCCACTCCACCCATCACCCCGTCACCCTCCCTCTGTCTCTCCCCACCCTGAACCTCGACACACCCCACTCCATCCATCACCCCGTCAGCCTCCCTCTGTCACTCCCCCACCCTGAAATCCAACACACCCCACTCCACCCATCACCCCGTCACCCTCCCTCTGTCACCACCCCAGCCTGAACCTCGACACACCCCACTCCATCCATCACCCCGTCACCCTCCGTCACCCCCCACCCTGAACCCCGACACACCCCACTCCATCCATCACCCTCCCTCTGTCACTCCGCCACCCTGAACCCCGACACACCCCACTCCACCCATCACCCCCATCACCCTCCCTCTGTCTCTCCCCACCCTGAACCTCGACACACCCCACTCTATCAATCAGCCCGTCACCCTCCTTCTGTCAATCCCCCACCCTGAAATCCAACACACCCCACTCCACACATCACCCCATCACCCTCCCTCTGTCACCCCCCCACCCTCAACCCTGACACACCCCACTCCATCCATCACCCCGTCACCCTCCGTCTTTCTCTCCCCACCCTGAACCTCGACACACCCCACTCCACCCATCACACCTGTCACCCGCCCTGTCACCTCCCCAACCTAAACCCCGACACACCCCACTCCATCCTGAATCCCGACACCCTCCCTCTGTCACCTCCCCACCCTAAACCCCGACACACCCCTCTCCATCCATCACCCCTGTCACCCTCCCTCTGTCACCCCCTCCACCCTGAACCACGACACACCCCACTCCACCCATCAGCATTGTCACCCTCCCTCTGTCACCCCCCCACCCTGAACCTCGACACACCCCACTCCATCCATCACCCCCGTCACCCTCCCTCTGTCTCTCCCCCACCCTGAACCTCGACACATCCCACTCCATCCATCACCCCATCACCCTCCCTCTGTCACCCCCACCCTGAACCTCGACACACCCCACTCCATCCATCACCCCCGTCACCCTCCCTCTGTCTCTCCCCCACCCTGAACCCCGACACACCCTACTCCATCCATCACCCCCGTCCCTCTCTCTGTCACCCCCCCCACCCTGAACCTCGACACACCCCACTCCACCCATCACCACGTCACCCTCCTTCTGTCTCTCCCCACCCTGAACCTCGACACACCCCACTCCATCCATCAGCCCGTCACCCTCCCTCTGTCACTCCCCCACCCTGAAATCCAACACACCCCACTCCACCCATCACCCCGTCACCCTCCCTCTGTCACCACCCCACCCTCAACCTCAAAACACCCCACTCCATCCATCACCCCGTCACCCTCCCTCTGTCACCACCCCACGCTGAACCCAGATACACCCCACTCCGTCGATCACCCCGTCACCCTCCCTCTGTCTCTCCCCACCCTGAACCTCGACACACCCCACTCCATCCATCACCCCGTCACCCTCCCTCTGTCACCCCCCCACCCTGAACCTCGACACACCCCACTCCATCCATCACCCCCGTCACCCTCCTTCTGTCTCTCCCCCATTCTGGACCTCGACACAACCCACTCCACCCATCACCCCGTCACCCTCCCTCTGTCACCCCCCCACCCTGAACCCCGATACACCCCACTCCATTCATCACCCCGTCATCCTCCCTCTGTCACCCCCCACCCTGAACGACGACACACCCCACTCCACCGATCAGCATTGTCACCCTCCCTCTGGCACCCCCCCACCCTGAACCTCGACACACCCCACTCCATCCATCACCCCCATCACCCTCCCTCTGTCACCCCCACCCTGAACCCCGACACACCCCACTCCATCCATCTCCCCCGTCCCTCTCTCTGTCACCCCACCCACCCTGAACCTCGACACACCCCACTCCATCCATCACCCCCATCACCCTCCCTCTGTCACCCCCACCCTGAACCCCGACACACCCCACTCCATCCATCTCCCCCGTCCCTCTCTCTGTCACCCCACCCACCCTGAACCTCGACACACCCCACTCCACCCATCACCCCGTCACCCTCCCTCTGTCACTCCCCCACCCTGAATTCCAACACACCCCACTCCACCCATCACCCCGTCACCCTCCCTCTGTCACTCCCCACCCTCAACCTCAACACACCCCACTCCATCCATCACCCCGTCACCCTTCCTCTGTCACCCCCCACTCTGAACCTCGACACACCCCACTCCATCCATCACCCCGTCACCCTCCCTCTGTCACCCCCCCACCCTGAACCCCGATACACCCCACTCCGTCCATCACCCCGTCACCCTCCCTCTGTCTCTCCCCACCCTGAACCTCGACACACCCCACTCCATCCATCACCCCGTCACCCTCCCTCTGTCACCCCCCCACCCTGAACTTCGACACACCCCACTCCACCCATCAGCCCCGTCACCCTCCCTCTGTCACCCCCCCCACCCTGAACCTCGACACACCCCACTCCATCCATCACCCCCGTCACCCTCCGTCTGTCACCTCCCCACCCTGAACCTTGACACACCCCACTCCATCCATCACCCCGTCACCCTCCCTCTGTCTCTCCCCCACCCTGAACCTGAACACACCCCACTCCATCCATCAGCCCCGTCACCCTCCGTCACCTCCCACCCTGAACCTCGACACACCCCACTCCATCCATCACCCCATCAACCTCCCTCTGTCACCCCCACCCTGAACCTCGACACACTCCACTCCATCCATCACCCCCGTCACCCTCCCTCTGTCTCTCCCCCACCCTGAACCCCGACACACCCCACTCCATCCATCACCCCCCGTCCCTCTCTCTGTCACCCCCTCACCCTGAACCTCGACACACCCCACTCCACCCATCACCCCGTCACCCTCCCTCTGTCTCTCCCCACCCTGAACCTCGACACACACCACTCCATCCATCACCCCGTCAGCCTCCCTCTGTCACTCCCCCACCCTGAAATCCAACACACCCCACTCCACCCATCACCCCGTCACCCTCCCTCTGTCACCACCCCAGCCTGAACCTCGACACACCCCACTCCATCCATCACCCCGTCACCCTCCGTCACCCCCTACCCTGAACCCCAACACACCCCACTCCATCCATCACCCTCGTCACCCTCCCTCTATCACTCCCCCACCCTGAACCTCGACACACCCCACTCCATCCATCACCCCGTCACCCTCCCTCTGTCTCTCCCCCACCCTGAACCTCGACACATCCCACTCCATCCATCACCCCATCACCCTCTCTCTGTCACCCCCACCCTGAACCTCAACACACCCCACTCCATCCATCACCCCCGTCACCCTCCCTCTGTCTCTCCCCCACTCTGAACCCCGACACACCCCACTCCATCCATCACCCCCGTCCCTCCCTCTGTCACCCCCCCCACCCTGAACCTCGACACACCCCACTCCACCCATCACCCCGTCACCCTCCTTCTGTCTCTCCCCACCCTGAACCTCGACACACCCCACTCCATTCATCAGCCCGTCACCCTCCCTCTGTCACTCCCCCACCCTGAAATCCAACACACCCCACTCCACCCATCACCCCGTCACCCTCACTCTGTCACCACCCCACCCTCAACCTCAAAACACCCCACTCCATCCATCACCCCGTCACCCTCCCTCTGTCACCACCCCACGCTGAACCCAGATACACCCCACTCCGTCCATCACCCCGTCACCCTCCCTCTGTCTCTCCCCACCCTGAACCTCGACACACCCCACTCCATCCATCACCCCGTCACCCTCCCTCTGTCACCCCCCCACCCTGAACCTCGACACACCCCACTCCATCCATCACCCCGTCACCCTCCTTCTGTCTCTCCCCCATTCTGGACCTCGACACAACCCACTCCACCCATCACCCCGTCACCCTCCCTCTGTCACCCCCCCACCCTGAACCCCGATACACCCCACTCCATTCATCACCCCGTCATCCTCCCTCTGTCACCCCCCACCCTGAACGACGACACACCCCACTCCACCCATCAGCATTGTCACCCTCCCTCTGGCACCCCCCCACCCTGAACCTCGACACACCCCACTCCATCCATCACCCCCATCACCCTCCCTCTGTCACCCCCACCCTGAACCCCGACACACCCCACTCCATCCATCACCCCCGTCCCTCTCTCTGTCACCCCACCCACCCTGAACCTCGACACACCCCACTCCACCCATCACCCCGTCACCCTCCCTCTGTCACTCCCCCACCCTGAATTCCAACACACCCCACTCCACCCATCACCCCGTCACCCTCCCTCTGTCACTCCCCACCCTCAACCTCAACACACCCCACTCCATCCATCACCCCGTCACCCTTCCTCTGTCACCCCCCACTCTGAACCTCGACACACCCCACTCCATCCATCACCCCGTCACCCTCCCTCTGTCACCCCCCCACCCTGAACCCCGATACACCCCACTCCGTCCATCACCCCGTCACCCTCCCTCTGTCTCTCCCCACCCTGAACCTCGACACACCCCACTCCATCCATCACCCCGTCACCCTCCCTCTGTCACCCCCCCACCCTGAACCTCGACACACCCCACTCCACCCATCAGCCCCGTCACCCTCCCTCTGTCACCCCCCCCCACCCTGAACCTCGACACACCCCACTCCATCCATCACCCCCGTCACCCTCCGTCTGTCACCTCCCCACCCTGAACCTTGACACACCCCACTCCATCCATCACCCCGTCACCCTCCCTCTGTCTCTCCCCCACCCTGAACCTCAACACACCCCACTCCATCCATCAGCCCCGTCACCCTCCGTCACCTCCCACCCTGAACCTCGACACACCCCACTCCATCCATCACCCCATCAACCTCCCTCTGTCACCCCCACCCTGAACCTCGACACACTCCACTCCATCCATCACCCCCGTCACCCTCCCTCTGTCTCTCCCCCACCCTGAACCCCGACACACCCCACTCCATCCATCACCCCCCGTCCCTCTCTCTGTCACCCCCCCCACCCTGAACCTCGACACACCCCACTCCACCCATCACCCCGTCACCCTCCCTCTGTCTCTCCCCACCCTGAACCTCGACACACCCCACTCCATCCATCACCCCGTCAGCCTCCCTCTGTCACTCCCCCACCCTGAAATCCAACACACCCCACTCCACCCATCACCCCGTCACCCTCCCTCTGTCACCACCCCAGCCTGAACCTCGACACACCCCACTCCATCCATCACCCCGTCACCCTCCGTCACCCCCTACCCTGAACCCCAACACACCCCACTCCATCCATCACCCTCGTCACCCTCCCTCTATCACTCCCCCACCCTGAACCTCGACACACCCCACTCCATCCATCACCCCGTCACCCTCCCTCTGTCTCTCCCCCACCCTGAACCTCGACACATCCCACTCCATCCATCACCCCATCACCCTCTCTCTGTCACCCCCACCCTGAACCTCGACACACCCCACTCCATCCATCACCCCCGTCACCCTCCCTCTGTCTCTCCCCCACCCTGAACCCCGACACACCCCACTCCATCCATCACCCCCATCCCTCCCTCTGTCACCCCCCCCACCCTGAACCTCGACACACCCCACTCCACCCATCACCCCGTCACCCTCCTTCTGTCTCTCCCCACCCTGAACCTCGACACACCCCACTCCATTCATCAGCCCGTCACCCTCCCTCTGTCACCCCCCCCCACCCTGAACCTCGACACACCCCACTCCATCCATCACCCCCGTCACCCTCCGTCTGTCACCTCCCCACCCTGAACCTTGACACACCCCACTCCATCCATCACCCCGTCACCCTCCCTCTGTCTCTCCCCCACCCTGAACCTCAACACACCCCACTCCATCCATCAGCCCCGTCACCCTCCGTCACCTCCCACCCTGAACCTCGACACACCCCACTCCATCCATCACCCCATCAACCTCCCTCTGTCACCCCCACCCTGAACCTCGACACACTCCACTCCATCCATCACCCCCGTCACCCTCCCTCTGTCTCTCCCCCACCCTGAACCCCGACACACCCCACTCCATCCATCACCCCCCGTCCCTCTCTCTGTCACCCCCCCACCCTGAACCTCGACACACCCCACTCCACCCATCACCCCGACACCCTCCCTCTGTCTCTCCCCACCCTGAACCTCGACACACCCCACTCCATCCATCACCCCGTCAGCCTCCCTCTGTCACTCCCCCACCCTGAAATCCAACACACCCCACTCCACCCATCACCCCGTCACCCTCCCTCTGTCACCACCCCAGCCTGAACCTCGACACACCCCACTCCATCCATCACCCCGTCACCCTCCGTCACCCCCTACCCTGAACCCCAACACACCCCACTCCATCCATCACCCTCGTCACCCTCCCTCTATCACTCCCCCACCCTGAACCTCGACACACCCCACTCCATCCATCACCCCGTCACCCTCCCTCTGTCTCTCCCCCACCCTGAACCTCGACACATCCCACTCCATCCATCACCCCATCACCCTCTCTCTGTCACCCCCACCCTGAACCTCGACACACCCCACTCCATCCATCACCCCCGTCACCCTCCCTCTGTCTCTCCCCCACCCTGAACCCCGACACACCCCACTCCATCCATCACCCCCATCCCTCCCTCTGTCACCCCCCCCACCCTGAACCTCGACACACCCCACTCCACCCATCACCCCGTCACCCTCCTTCTGTCTCTCCCCACCCTGAACCTCGACACACCCCACTCCATTCATCAGCCCGTCACCCTCCCTCTGTCACTCCCCCACCCTGAAATCCAACACACCCCACTCCACCCATCACCCCGTCACCCTCCCTCTGTCACTCCCCACCCTCAACCTCAACACACCCCACTCCATCCATCACCCCGTCACCCTTCCTCTGTCACCCCCCACCCTGAACCTCGACACACCCCACTCCATCCATCACCGCGTCACCCTCCCTCTGTCACCCCCCCACCCTGAACCCCGATACACCCCACTCCGTCCATCACCCCGTCACCCTCCCTCTGTCTCTCCCCACCCTGAACCTCGACACACCCCACTCCATCCATCACCCCGTCACCCTCCCTCTGTCACCCCCCCACCCTGAACCTCGACACACCCCACTCCATCCATCACCCCTTCACCCTCCCTCTGTCTCTCCCCCACTCTGGACCTCGACACAACCCACTCCACCCATCACCCCGTCACCCTCCCTCTGTCACACCCCCACCCTGAACCCCGATACACCCCACTCCATTCATCACCCCGTCATCCTCCCTCTGTCACCCCCCACCCTGAACCTCGACACACACCACTCCAAACATCAGCGTCGTCACCCTCCCTCTATCACCCTCACCTTGAACCCCGACACACCCCACCACCCATCACCCAGTCACCCTCCCTCTGTCACCCCCCACCCTGAACCTCTACACACCCCACTCCATCACCCCATCACCCTCCCTCTGTCACCCCCCACCCTGAACCCCGACACACACCACTCCACCCATCATCCCCGTAACCCTTCCTCTGTCTCTCGCCCACCCTGAACCTCAACAAACCTCACTCCGTCCATCACCCTCCCTCTGTCACCCCCACCCTGAACATCAACACACTCCACTCCATCCATCACCCCGTCACCCTCCCTCTGTCACCCCCACCCTGAACCTCGACACAGCCCACTCCACCCATCACCCCGTCACCCTCCCTCTGTCACCCCCACCCTGAACCTCGACACACCCCACTCCATCCATCACCCTGTCACCCTCCCTCTGTCATCCCCCACCCTGAACCCCGACACACCCCACTCCATCCATCACCCCGTCACCCTCCCTCTGTCACCCCCCCACCCTGAACCCCGACACAACCCACTCCACCCATCACCCCGTCACCCTCCCTCTGTCACCCCCACCCTGAACCACGACACACCCCACTCCATCCATCACCCCCGTCACCCTTCCTCTGTCTCTCCCCCACCCTGAACCCCGACACACCCCACTCCATCCATCACCCCCGTCCCTCTCTCTGTCACCCCCCCCCACCCTGAACCTCGACACACCCCACTCCACTCATCACCCCGTCACCCTCCTTCTGTCTCTCCCCACCCTGAACCTCGACACACCCCTCTCCATTCATCAGCCCGTCACCCTCCCTCTGTCACTCCCCCACCCTGAAATCCAACACACCCCACTCCACCCATCACCCCGTCACCCTCCCTCTGTCACTCCCCACCCTCAACCTCAACACACCCCACTCCATCCATCACCCCGTCACCCTCCCGCTGTCACCCCCCACCCTGATCCTCGACACACCCCACTCCATCCATCACCGCGTCACCCTCCCTCTGTCACCCCCCCACCCTGAACCCCGATACACCCCACTCCGTCCATCACCCCGTCACCCTCCCTCTGTCCCTCCCCACCCTGAACTTCGACACACCCCACTCCATCCATCACCCTGTCACCCTCCCTCTGTCACCCCCCCACCCTGAACCTCGACACACCCCACTCCATCCATCACCCCGTCACCCTCCCTCTGTCTCTCCCCCACTCTGGACCTCGACACAACCCACTCCACCCATCACCCCGTCACCCTCCCTCTGTCACACCCCCACCCTGAACCCCGATACACCCCACACCATTCATCACCCCGTCATCCTCCCTCTGTCACCCCCCACCCTGAACCTCGACACACACCACTCCAAACATCAGCCTTGTCACCCTCCCTCTATCACCCTCACCTTGAACCCCGACACACCCCACCACCCATCACCCAGTCACCCTCCCTCTGTCACCCCCCACCCTGAACCTCTACACACCCCACTCCATCACCCCATCACCCTCCCTCTGTCACCCCCCCACCCTGAACCCCGACACACACCACTCCACCCATCATCCCCGTCACCCTTCCTCTGTCTCTCGCCCACCCTGAACCTCAACAAACCTCACTCCGTCCATCACCCTCCCTCTGTCACCCCCACCCTGAACCTCAACACACTCCACTCCATCCATCACCCCGTCACCCTCCGTCACCCCCACCCTGAACCTCGACACAGCCCACTCCACCCATCACCCCGTCACCCTCCCTCTGTCACCCCCACCCTGAACCTCGACACACCCCACTCCATCCATCACCCTGTCACCCTCCCTCTGTCATCCCCCACCCTGAACCCCGACACACACCACTCCATCCATCACCCCGTCACCCTCCCTCTGTCACCCCCCCACCCTGAACCCCGACACACCCCACTGCACCCATCACCCCGTCACCCTCCCTCTGTCTCTCACCCACCCTGAACCTCTACACACCCCACTCCATCCATCAGCCCCGTCACCCTCCCTCTGCCACCCCCCTCTGAACCTCGACATTCCCCACTCCATCCATCACCCCATCACCCTCCCTCTGTCACCCCCACCCTGAACCTCGACACACCCCACTCCATCCATCACCCCCGTCACCCTCCCTCTGTCTCTCCCCCACCCTCAACCCCGACACACCCCACTCCACTCATCACCCCGTCACCCTCCCTCTGTCTCTCCCCACCCTGAACCTCGACACACCGCACTCCACCCATCACCCCGTCACCCTCCGTCTGTCACCACCCCACCCTGAACCTGGAAACACCCCACTCCATCCATCACCCCGTCACCCTCCCTCTGTCACCCCCCACCCTGAACCCCGACACACCCCACTCCATCCATCACCCACGTCACCCTCCCTCTGTCACTCCCCCACCCTGAACCCCGACACACCCCACTCCACCCATCACCCCCATCACCCTCCCTCTGTCACTCCCCCACCCTGAACCTCGACACACCCCACTCCATCCATCAGCCCCGTCACCCTCCCTCTGTCACCCCCCTCTGAACCTCGACATTCCCCACTCCATCCATCACCCCGTCACCCTCCCTCTGTCACCCCCCCACCCTGAACCTCGACACACCCCACTCCATCCATCACCCCCGTCACCCTCCCTCTGTCTCTCCCCCACCCTGAACCTCGACACATCCCACTCCATCCATCACCCCGTCACCCTCCCTCTGTCTCTCCCCCACCCTGAACCTCGACACACCCCACTCCATCCATCACCCCCGTCACCCTCCCTCTGTCACCCCCCACCCTGAACCTCGACACACCCCACTCCATCCATCACCCCATCACCCTCCCTCTGTCTCTCCCCCACCCTGAACCGCGACACACCCCACTCTATCCATCACCCCCGTCACCCTCCCTCTGTCTCTCCCCACCCTGAACCTCGACACACCCCACTCCATCCATCACCCCGTCAGCCTCTCTCTATCACCCCCCACCCTGAACCTCGACACAAGCCACTCCATCCATCACACCCGTCACCCTCCCTCTGTCTGTCCCCCACCCTGAACCTCGACACACCCCACTCCACCCATCACTCTGTCATCCTCCCTCTGTCACCCCCCACCCTGAACCTCGACACACCCCTCTCCATCCATCACCCTTCCTCTGTCACCCCCCACCCTAAACCCCGACACACCCCACTCCACCCTGAACGCCGACACACCTCACTCCACCCATCACCCCCCATCTCCCTCCCTCTGTCACCCCCCCTCTGAACCTCGACACTCCCCACTCCATCCATCACCCCCCCGTCACCCTCCCTCTGTCATCCCCACCCTGAACCTCAACACACTCCACTCCATCCATCACCCCGTAACCCTCCCTCTGTCACCCCCCCACCCTGATCCTCGACACACCCCACGCCATCCATCACCCCGTCACCCTCCCTCTGTCACCCCCCCACCCTAAACCTCGACACACCCCACTCCATCCATCACCCCGTCACCCTTCCTCTGTCTCTCCCCCACCCTGGACCTCGACACAACCCACTCCACCCATCACCCCGTCACCCTCCCTCTGTCACCCCCCCACCCTGAGCCCCGATACACCCCACTCCATCCATCACCCCGTCACCCTCCCTCTGTCACCCCCCACCCTGAACCTCGACACACACCACTCCACCCTGAACCCCGACACACCTCACTCCACCCATCACACCCGTCACCCTCCCTCTGTCACCCCCATCCTGAACCCCGACACACCTCACTCCGTCCATCACCCTCCCTCTGTCATCCCCACCCTGAACCTCAACACACTCCGCTCCATCCATCACCCCGTCACCCTCCCTCTGTCACCCCCCACCCTGAAACTCGACACACCCCACTCCACCTATCACCCCATCACCCTCCCTCTGTCACCCCGCACCCTGAACCTCGACACACCCCACTCCACCGTTCAGCCCCGTCACCCTCCCGGTGTCATCCCCCACCCTGAACCTCTACACACCCCACTCCATCCATCACCCCCCCATCACCCTCCCTCTGTCACCCCCATCCTGAACCCTGACACACCTCACTCCGTCCATCACCCTCCCTCTGTCATCCCCACCCTGAACCTCAACACACTCCGCTCCATCCATCACCCCGTCACCCTCCCTCTGTCACCCCCCACCCTGAAACTCGACACACCCCACTCCACCTATCACCCCATCACCCTCCCTCTGTCACCCCGCACCCTGAACCTCGACACACCCTACTCCACCCATCACACCCGTCACACTCCCTCTGTCTCCCCACCCTGAACCTCGACACACCCCACTCCATCCTTCATCCCGTCACGCTCCCTCTGTCTCTCCCCCACCCTGAACCTCGACACACCCACTCCACCCATCAGCCCCATCACCCTCACTCTGTCACCCCCCACCCTGAACCTCGACACACCCCACTCCACCCGTCAGCCCCATCACCCTCCCTCTGTCACCCCCCACCCTGAACCTCGACACACCCCACTCCACCCATCAGCCCCATCACCCTCCCTCTGTCACCCCCCACCCTGAACCTCAACACATCCCACTCCACCCATCAGCCCCATCACCCTCCCTCTGTCACCCCCCACCCTGAACCTCAACACATCCCACTCCACCCATCAGCCCCATCACCCTCCCTCTGTCACCCCCCACCCTGAACCTCGACACACCCCAGTCCACCGTTCAGCCCCGTCACCCTCCCTGTGTCATCCTCCACCCTGAACCTCGGCACACCCCACTCCATCCATCACCCTCCCTCTGTCACCCCCCAGCCTAAACCCCGACACACCCCACTCCACCCTGATACCCGACACACCTCACTCCACCCATCACACCCGTCACCCTCCCTCTGTCACCCCTCACCCTGGACCTCGACACAACCCACTCCACCCATCACCCCGTCACCCTCCCTCTGTCACTCCCCCACCCTGAACCCCGATACACCCCACTCCATCCATCACCCCGTCACCCTCCCTCTGTCACCCCCCACCCTGAACCTCGACACACCCCACTCCATCCATCACCCCCGTCACCCTCCCTCTGTCACTCCCCCACCCTGAACCCCGACACACCCCACTCCATCCATCACCCCCGTCACCCTCCCTCTGTCACCCCCCACCCTAAACTCCGACACACCCCACTCCACCCTGAACCCCGACACACCTCACTCCACCCATCACACCCGTCACCCTCCCTCTGTCACCCCCCACCCTGAACCTCGACACACCCCACTCCACCCATCATCCCGTCACGCTCCCTCTGTCTCTCGCCCACCCTGAACCTCTGCACACCCCACTCCATCCATCACCCCCCCATCACCCTCCCTCTGTCACCCCCATCCTGAACCCCGACACACCTCACTCCGTCCATCACCCTCCCTCTGTCATCCCCACCCTGAACCTCAACACACTCCGCTCCATCCATCACCCCGTCACCCTCCCTCTGTCACCCCCCACCCTGAAACTCGACACACCCCACTCCACCTATCACCCCATCACCCTCCCTCTGTCACCCCGCACCCTGAACCTCGACACACCCTACTCCACCCATCACACCCGTCACCCTCCCTCTGTCTCCCCACCCTGAACCTCGACACACCCCACTCCATCCTTCATCCCGTCACGCTCCCTCTGTCTCTCCCCCACCCTGAACCTCGACACACCCACTCCACCCATCAGCCCCATCACCCTCCCTCTGTCACCCCCCACCCTGAACCTCGACACACCCCACTCCACCCGTCAGCCCCATCACCCTCCCTCTGTCACCCCCCACCCTGAACCTCGACACACCCCACTCCACCCATCAGCCCCATCACCCTCCCTCTGTCACCCCCCACCCTGAACCTCAACACATCCCACTCCACCCATCAGCCCCATCACCCTCCCTCTGTCACCCCCCACCCTGAACCTCAACACATCCCACTCCACCCATCAGCCCCATCACCCTCCCTCTGTCACCCCCCACCCTGAACCTCGACACACCCCAGTCCACCGTTCAGCCCCGTCACCCTCCCTGTGTCATCCCCCACCCTGAACCTCGGCACACCCCACTCCATCCATCACCCTCCCTCTGTCACCCCCCAGCCTAAACCCCGACACACCCCACTCCACCCTGATACCCGACACACCTCACTCCACCCATCACACCCGTCACCCTCCCTCTGTCACCCCTCACCCTGGACCTCGACACACCCCACTACATCCATCACCCCGTCACCCTCCCTCTGTCTCTCCCCCACCCTGGACCTCGACACAACCCACTCCACCCATCACCCCGTCACCCTCCCTCTGTCACTCCCCCACCCTGAACCCCGATACACCCCACTCCATCCATCACCCCGTCACCCTCCCTCTGTCACCCCCCACCCTGAACCTCGACACACCCCACTCCATCCATCACCCCCGTCACCCTCCCTCTGTCTCTCCCCCACCCTAAACCCCGACACACCCCACTCCATCCATCACCCCCCCGTCTCCCTCCCTCTGTCACCCCCCCCAACCTCGACACTCCCCACTCCATCCATCACCCCGTCACCCTCCCTCTGTCACCCCTCCTCTGAACCTCGACACGCCCCACTCCATCCATCACCCCCCCATCTCCCTCCCTCTGTCACCCCCCCTCTGTCACCCCCACCCTGAACCCCGACACACCCCACTCCATCCATCACCCCCCGTCACCCTCCCTCTGTCACCCCCATCCTGAACCTCGACACACCTCACTCCGTCCATCACCCTCCCTCTGTCATCCCCACCCTGAACCTCTACACACTCCACTCCATCCATCACCCCGTCACCTTCCCTCTGTCACCCCCCCCACCCTGAACCCCGACACACCCCACGCCATCCATCACCCCGTCACCCTCCCTCTGTCTCTCCCCCACCCTGGACCTCGACACAACCCACTCCACCCATCACCCCGTCACCCTCCCTCTGTCACCCCCCCACCCTGAACCCCGATACACCCCACTCCATCCATCACCCCGTCACCCTCCCTCTGTCACCCCCCACCCTGAACCCCGACACACCTCACTCCACCCATCACACCCGTCACCCTCCCTCTGTCACCTCCCACACTGAACCTCGACACACCACACTCCACCCATCAGCCCCGTCACCCTCCCTCCTGCTCCCCACCCTGAAACTCGACAAACCCCACTCCACCCATCACACTCCCTCTGTCACCCCCCAGCCTAAACCCCGACACACCCCACTCCACCCTGAACCCCGACACACCCCACTCCATCCATCACCCCCGTCACCCTCCCTCTGTCACCCTCCACCCTGAACCTCGATACACCCCACTCCATCCATCACTCTGTCATCCTCCCTCTGTCACCCCCCACCCTGAACATCGACACATCCCTCTCCATCCATCACCCTTTCTCTGTCACCCCCCACCCTAAACCCCGACACACCCCACTCCACCCTGAACGCCGACACACCTCACTCCACCCATCACACCCGTCACCCTCCCTCTTGTCTCCCCACCCTGAACCTCGACAAACCCCACTCCATCCGTCACCCCCGTCACCCTCCCTCTGTTACCCCCACCTTGAACCCCGACACACCCCACTCCATCCGTCACCCCGTCACCCTCCCTCTGTTACCCCCACCTTGAACCCCGACACACCCCACTCCACCCATCAGCCCCATCACCCTCCCTCTGTCTCTCCCCACCCTGAACCTCGACACACCCCACTCCACCCATCAGCCCCATCACCCTCCCTCTGTCTCTCCCCACCCTGAACCTCGACACACCCAACTCCACCGTTCAGCCCCGTCACCCTCCCTGTGTCATCCCCCACCCTGAACCTCTACACACCCCACTCCATCCATCACCCCCCCCATCTCCCTCCCTCTGTCACCCCCCCTCTAACCTCGACACTCCCCACTCCATCCATCACCCCCCCGTCACCCTCCCTCTGTCACCCCCATCCTGAACCTCGACACACCTCACTCCGTCCATCACCCTCCCTCTGTCATCCCCACCCTGAACCTCAACACACTCCGCTCCATCCATCACCCCGTCACCCTCCCTCTGTCACCTCCCACCCTGAAACTCGACACACCCCACTCCACCCATCACCCCCCCGTCTCCCTCCCTCTGTCACCCCCCCTCTGAACCTCGACACTCCCCACTCCAAACATCAGCCTCGTCACCCTCCATCACCCTGACCTTGAACCCCGACACACCCCACCACCCATCACCCAGTCACCCTCCCTCTGTCACCCCCCACCCTGAACCTCGACACACCCCACTCCATCCATCATCCCGTCACCCTCCCTCTGTCACCCCCCACCCTGAACCTCGACACACCCTACTCCACCCATCACACCCGTCACTCTCCCTCTGTCTCCCCACCCTGAACCTCGACACACCCCACTCCATCCTTCATCCCGTCACGCTCCCTCTGTCTCTCCCCCACCCTGAACCTCGACACACCCCCTCCACCCATCAGCCCCATCACCCTCCCTCTGTCACCCCCCACCCTGAACCTCGACACACCCCACTCCACCCATCAGCCCCATCACCCTCCCTCTGTCACCCCCCACCCTGAACCTCGACACACCCCACTCCACCCATCAGCCCCATCACCCTCCCTCTGTCACCCCCCACCCTGAACCTCAACACATCCCACTCCACCCATCAGCCCCATCACCCTTCCTCTGTCACCCCCCACCCTGAACCTCAACACACCCCAGTCCACCGTTCAGCCCCGTCACCCTCCCTGTGTCATCCCCCACCCTGAACCTCGGCACACCCCACTCCATCCATCACCCTCCCTCTGTCACCCCCCAGCCTAAACCCCGACACACCCCACTCCACCCTGATACCCGACACACCTCACTCCACCCATCACACCCGTCACCCTCCCTCTGTCACCCCTCACCCTGGACCTCGACACACCCCACTACATCCATCACCCCGTCACCCTCCCTCTGTCTCTCCCCACCCTGAACCTCGACACACCCCACTCCACCCATCATCCCGTCACCCTCCCTCTGTCACCCCTCACCCTGGACCTCGACACACCCCACTCCATTCATCACCCCCATCACCCTCCCTCTTTCTCTCCCCCACCCTGGACCTCGACACAACCCACTCCACCCATCACCCCGTCACCCTCCCTCTGTCACCCCACACCCTGAACCTCAACACACCCCACTCCGTCCATCACCCCCATTACCCTCCCTCTGTCACCCCCCACCCTGAACCCCGACACACCCCACTCCACCCTGAACCCCGACACACCTCACTCCACCCATCACCCCCGTCACCCTCCCTCTGTCACCCCCCACCCTGAACCTCGACACAGCCCACTCTATCCATCACCGGTCACCCTCCCTCTGTCACCCCCCACCCTGAACCTCGACACACCCCACTCCATCCATCACCCCCGTCACCCTCCCTGTGTCTCTCCCCCACCCTGAACCTCGACACACCCCACTCCACCCATCATCCCGTCACGCTCCCTCTGTCTCTCGCCCACCCTGAACCTCTGCACACCCCACTCCATCCATCACCCCACCGTCTCCCTCCCTCTGTCACCCCCATCCTGAACATCGACACACCTCACTCCGTCCATCACCCTCCCTCTGTCACCCCTCCTCTGAACCTCGACACGCCCCACTCCATCCATCACCCCGTCACCCTCCGTCTTTCTCTCCCCACCCTGAACCCCGACACTCCCCACTCCATCCATCACCCCGTCACCCTCCGTCTTTCTCTCCCCACCCTGATCCTCGACACACCCCACTCCATCCATCACCCCGTCACCCTCCCTCGGTCACCACCCCACCCTGAACCCCGACACTCCCCACTCCATCCATCACCCCGTCACCCTCTGTTTTTCTCTCCCCACCCTGAACCCCGACACTCCCCACTCCATCCATCACCCCGTCACCCTCCCTCTGTCACCCCCCCACCCTGATCCTCGACACACCCCACTCCATCCATCACCCCGTCACCCTCCCTCAGTCACCACCCCACCCTGAACCTCGACACACCCCACTCCACCCATCACCCCATCACCCTCCCTCTGACACCCCCGCACCCTGATGCTCGACACACCACACTCCATTCTTCACCCCCGTCACGCTCCCTCTAACACCCTCCCACCCTGAACCTCGACACACCCCTCTCCATCCATCACCCTTCCTCTGTCACCCCCCACCCTAAATCCCGACACACCCCACTCCACCCTGAACGCCGACACACCTCACTGCACCCATCACACCCGTCACCCTCCCTCTTGTCTCCCCACCCTGAACCTCGACAAACCCCACTCCATCCGTCACCCCGTCACCCTCCCTCTGTTACCCCCACCTTGAACCCCGACACACCCCACTCCACCCATCAGCCCGTCACCCTCCCTCTGTCTCTCCCCCACCCTGAACCTCGACACACCCCACTCCACCCATCAGCCCCATCACCCTCCCTCTGTCTCTCCCCACCCTGAACCTCGACACACCCCACTCCACCCATCAGCCCCATCACCCGCCCTCTTTCACCCCCCACCCTGAACCTCGACACACCCCACTCCACCGTTCAGCCCCGTCACCCTCCCGGTGTCATCCCCCACCCTGAACCTCTACACACCCCACTCCATCCATCACCCCCCCCGTCACCCTCCCTCTGTCACCCCCATCCTGAACCCCGACACACCTCACTCCGTCCATCACCCTCTCTCTGTCATCCCCACCCTGAACCTCAACACACTCCGCTCCATCCATCACCCCGTCACCCTCCCTCTGTCACCCCCCACCCTGAAACTCGACACACCCCACTCCACCTATCACCCCATCACCCTCCCTCTGTCACCCCGCACCCTGAACCTCGACACACCCTACTCCACCCATCACACCCGTCACCCTCCCTCTGTCTCCCCACCCTGAACCTCGACACACCCCACTCCATCCTTCATCCCGTCACGCTCCCTCTGTCTCTCCCCCACCCTGAACCTCGACACACCCCACTCCATCCATCAGCCCCATCACCCTCCCTCTGTCACCCCCCACCCTGAACCTCGACACACCCCACTCCACCCGTCAGCCCCATCACCCTCCCTCTGTCACCCCCCACCCTGAACCTCGACACACCCCACTCCACCCATCAGCCCCATCACCCTCCCTCTGTCACCCCCCACCCTGAACCTCAACACATCCCACTCCACCCATCAGCCCCATCACCCTCCCTCTGTCACCCCCCACCCTGAACCTCAACACATCCCACTCCACCCATCAGCCCCATCACCCTCCCTCTGTCACCCCCCACCCTGAACCTCGACACACCCCAGTCCACCGTTCAGCCCCGTCACCCTCCCTGTGTCATCCCCCACCCTGAACCTCGGCACACGCCACTCCATCCATCACCCTCCCTCTGTCACCCCCCAGCCTAAACCCCGACACACCCCACTCCACCCTGATACCCGACACACCTCACTCCACCCATCACACCCGTCACCCTCCCTCTTGTCTCCCCACCCTGAACCTCGACAAACCCCACTCCATCCGTCACCCCGTCACCCTCCCTCTGTTACCCCCACCTTGAACCCCGACACACCCCACTCCACCCATCAGCCCGTCACCCTCCCTCTGTCTCTCCCCCACCCTGAACCTCGACACACCCCACTCCACCCATCAGCCCCATCACCCTCCCTCTGTCTCTCCCCACCCTGAACCTCGACACACCCCACTCCACCCATCAGCCCCATCACCCGCCCTCTTTCACCCCCCACCCTGAACCTCGACACACCCCACTCCACCGTTCAGCCCCGTCACCCTCCCGGTGTCATCCCCCACCCTGAACCTCTACACACCCCACTCCATCCATCACCCCCCCGTCACCCTCCCTCTGTCACCCCCATCCTGAACCCCGACACACCTCACTCCGTCCATCACCCTCCCTCTGTCATCCCCACCCTGAACCTCAACACACTCCGCTCCATCCATCACCCCGTCACCCTCCCTCTGTCACCCCCCACCCTGAAACTCGACACACCCCACTCCACCTATCACCCCATCACCCTTCCTCTGTCACCCCGCACCCTGAACCTCGACACACCCTACTCCACCCATCACACCCGTCACCCTCCCTCTGTCTCCCCACCCTGAACCTCGACACACCCCACTCCATCCTTCATCCCGTCACGCTCCCTCTGTCTCTCCCCCACCCTGAACCTCGACACACCCACTCCACCCATCAGCCCCATCACCCTCCCTCTGTCACCCCCCACCCTGAACCTCGACACACCCCACTCCACCCGTCAGCCCCATCACCCTCCCTCTGTCACCCCCCACCCTGAACCTCGACACACGCCACTCCACCCATCAGCCCCATCACCCTCCCTCTGTCACCCCCCACCCTGAACCTCAACACATCCCACTCCACCCATCAGCCCCATCACCCTCCCTCTGTCACCCCCCACCCTGAACCTCAACACATCCCACTCCACCCATCAGCCCCATCACCCTCCCTCTGTCACCCCCCACCCTGAACCTCGACACACCCCAGTCCACCGTTCAGCCCCGTCACCCTCCCTGTGTCATCCCCCACCCTGAACCTCGGCACACCCCACTCCATCCATCACCCTCCCTCTGTCACCCCCCAGCCTAAACCCCGACACACCCCACTCCACCCTGATACCCGACACACCTCACTCCACCCATCACACCCGTCACCCTCCCTCTGTCACCCCTCACCCTGGACCTCGACACACCCCACTACATCCATCACCCCGTCACCCTCCCTCTGTCTCTCCCCCACCCTGGACCTCGACACAACCCACTCCACCCATCACCCCGTCACCCTCCCTCTGTCACTCCCCCACCCTGAACCCCGATACACCCCACTCCATCCATCACCCCGTCACCCTCCCTCTGTCACCCCCCACCCTGAACCTCGACACACCCCACTCCATCCATCACCCCCGTCACCCTCCCTCTGTCTCTCCCCCACCCTAAACCCCGACACACACCACTCCATCCATCACCCCCCCGTCTCCCTCCCTCTGTCACCCCCCCCAACCTCGACACTCCCCACTCCATCCATCACCCCGTCACCCTCCCTCTGTCACCCCTCCTCTGAACCTCGACACGCCCCACTCCATCCATCACCCCGTCACCCTCCGTCTTTCTCTCCCCACCCTGAACCCCGACACACCCCACTCCACCCATCACCCCGTCACCCTCCGTCTTTCTCTCCCTACCCTGATCCTCGACACACCCCACTCTGTCCATCACCCCATCACCCTCCCTCTGACACCCCCGCACCCTGATGCTCGACACACCCCACTCCATCCTTCACCCCCGTCACGCTCCCTCTAACACCCTCCCACCCTGAACCTCAACACACCCCACTCTATCCATCACCCCGGTCACCCTCCCTCTGTCTCTCCCCCACCCTGAACCCCGACACATCCCACTCCACCCATCACCCCGTCACCCTCCCTCTGTCTCTCCCCCACCCTGAACCTCGACACACACCACTCCATCCATCACCCCGTCACCCTCCCTCTGTCACCCCCCCACCCTGAACCTCGACACACCCCACTCCACCTATCACCCTGTCACCCTCTCTCTGTCTCTCCCCACCCTGAACCTCAACACACCCCACTCCATCCATCACCCTGTCACCCTCCCTCTGTCTCTCCCCACCCTGAACCTCGACACATCCCACTCCATCCATCACCCCCGTCACCCTCCCTCTGTCACCCCCCACCCTGAAATCCAACACACCCCTCTCCATCCATCACCCCTGTCACCCTCCCTCTGTCACCCCCCCCACCCTGAACCTCGACACACCCGACTCCACCCTGAAACCCCGACACCCTCCCTCTGTCACCTCCCCACTCCGAACCCCACTCAGCCCCTTCCTCACCCCACTCAGCCCCTTCCTCACCCCACTCCGAACCCCTACCTCTCCCCACTCCGAACTCCTACCTCACCCCACTCCGAACCCCTACCTCTCCCCACTCCGAACCCCTACCTCACCCCACTCCGAACCCCTACCTCACCCCACTCCGAACCCCTACCTCTCCCCACTCCGAACCCCTACCTCACCCCACTCCGAACCCCTACCTCACCCCACTCCGAACCCCTACCTCTCCCCACTCCGAACCCCTACCTCTCCCCACTCCGAACCCCTACCTCTCCCCACTCCGAACCCCTACCTCTCCCCACTCCGAACCCCTACCTCACCCCACTCCGAACCCCTTCCTCACCCCACTCCGAACCCCTTCCTCTCCCCACTCCGAACCCCTACCTCACCCCACTCCGAACCCCTACCTCACCCCACTCCGAACCCCTACCTCTCCCCACTCCGAACCCCTACCTCACCCCACTCTGAACCGCTACCTCTCCCCACTCCGAACCCCTACCTCTCCCCACTCCGAACCCCTACCTCACCCCACTCCGAACCCCTACCTCACCCCACTCCGAAACCCTACCTCTCCCCACTCCGAACCCCTACCTCTCCCCACTCCGAACCCCTACCTCACCCCACTCCGAACCCCTACCTCACCCCACTCCGAACTCCTACCTCACCCCACTCCGAACTCCTACCTCACCCCACTCCGAACCCCTACCTCACCCCACTCCGAACCCCTACCTCACCCCACTCCGAACCCCTACCTCACCCCACTCCGAACCCCTACCTCACCCCACTCCGAACTCCTACCTCACCCCACTCAGAACCCCTACCTCACCCCACTCCGAACCCCTACCTCTCCCCACTCCGAACCCCTACCTCACCCCACTCCGAACCCCTACCTCTCCCCACTCCGAACTCCTACCTCACCCCACTCCGAACCCCTACCTCACCCCACTCCGAACTCCTACCTCACCCCACTCCGAACCCCTACCTCACCCCACTCCGAACCCCTACCTCACCCCACTCCGAACCCCTACCTCACCCCACTCCGAACCCCTACCTCACCCCACTCCGAACTCCTACCTCACCCCACTCCGAACTCCTACCTCACCCCACTCCGAACCCCTACCTCACCCCACTCCGAACCCCTACCTCTCCCCACTCCGAACCCCTACCTCTCCCCACTCCGAACCCCTACCTCTCCCCACTCCGAACCCCTACCTCACCCCACTCCGAACCCCTACCTCTCCCCACTCCGAACCCCTACCTCACCCCACTCCGAACCCCTACCTCACCCCACTCCGAACTCCTACCTCTCCCCACTCCGAACCCCTGCCTCACCCCACTCCGAACCCCTGCCTCACCCCACTCCGAACCCCTGCCTCACCCCACTCCGAACTCCTGCCTCTCCCCACTGCGAACCACTACCTCACCCCACTCCGAACCCCTACCTCATCCCACTCCGAACCCCTACCTCACCCCACTCCGAACCCCTACCTCACCCCACTCCGAACCCCTACCTCTCCCCACTCCGAACCCCTACCTCTCCCCACTCCGAACCCCTACCTCACCCCACTCCGAACCCCTACCTCACCCCACTCCGAACCCCTACCTCTCCCCACTCCGAACCCCTACCTCACCCCACTCCGAACTCCTACCTCACCCCACTCCGAACCCCTACCTCTCCCCACTCCGAACCCCTACCTCACCCCACTCCGAAACCCTACCTCACCCCACTCCGAACCCCTAACTCACCCCACTCCGAACCCCTACCTCACCCCACTCCGAACCCCTACCTCTCCCCACTCCGAACTCCTACCTCACCCCACTCCGAACTCCTACCTCTCCCCACTCCGAACCCCTACCTCACCCCACTCCGAACCCCTACCTCACCCCACTCCGAACCCCTACCTCTCCCCACTCCGAACCCCTACCTCACCCCAATCCGAACCCCTACCTCACCCCACTCCGAACCCCTACCTCTCCCCACTCCGAACCCCTACCTCTCCCCACTCCGAACCCCTACCTCTCCCCACTCCGAACCCCTACCTCACCCCACTCCGAACCCCTACCTCACCCCACTCCGAACCCCTACCTCACCCCACTCCGAACCCCTACCTCACCCCACTCCGAACCCCTACCTCTCCCCACTCCGAACCCCTACCTCTCCCCACTCCGAACCCCTACCTCTCCCCACTCCGAACCCCTACCTCTCCCCACTCCGAACCCCTACCTCACCCCACTCCGAACCCCTACCACACCACACTCCGAACCCCTACCTCACTCCACTCCGAACCCCTACCTCTCCCCACTCCGAACCCCTACCTCACCCCACTCCGAACCCCTACCTCTCCCCACTCCGAACCCCTACCTCACCCCACTCCGAACCCCTACCTCACCCCACTCCGAACCCCTACCTCACCCCACTCCGAACCCCTACCTCACCCCACTCCGAACCCCTACCTCTCCCCACTCCGAACCCCTACCTCTCCCCACTCCGAACCCCTACCTCTCCCCACTCCGAACCCCTACCTCACCCCACTCCGAACCCCTACCACACCACACTCCGAACCCCTACCTCTCCCCACTCCGAACCCCTACCTCTCCCCACTCCGAACCCCTACCTCTCCCCACTCCGAACCCCTACCTCACCCCACTCCGAACCCCTACCTCACCCCACTCCGAACCCCTACCTCACCCCACTCCGAACCCCTACCTCACCCCACTCCGAACTCCGACCTCTCCCCACTCCGAACTCCTACCTCACCCCACTCCGAACTCCTACCTCTCCCCACTCCGAACCCCTACCTCTCCCCACTCCGAACCCCTACCTCACCCCACTCCGAACCCCTACCTCTCCCCACTCCGAACCCCTACCTCTCCCCACTCCGAACCCCTACCTCTCCCCACTCCGAACCCCTACCTCTCCCCACTCCGAACCCCTACCTCACCCCACTCCGAACCCCTACCTCACCCCGCACCGAACCCCTACCTCTCCCCGCACCGAACCCCTACCTCTCCCCGCACCGAACCCCTACCTCTCCCCGCACCGAACCCCTACCTCACCCCGCACCGAACCCCTACCTCACCCCACTCCGAACCCCTACCTCACCCCACTCCGAACCCCTACCTCACCCCACTCCGAACCCCTACCTCTCCCCACTCCGAACCCCTACCTCCCCCCACTCCGAACCCCTACCTCACTCCACTCCGAACCCCTACCTCTCCCCACTCCGAACCCCTACCTCTCCCCACTCCGAACCCCTACCTCTCCCCACTCCGAACCCCTACCTCTCCCCACTCCGAACCCCTACCTCACCCCACTCCGAACCCCTACCTCACCCCACTCCGAACCCCTACCTCTCCCCACTCCGAACCCCTACCTCTCCCCACTCCGAACCCCTACCTCTCCCCACTCCGAACCCCTACCTCACCCCACTCCGAACCCCTACCTCACCCCACTCCGAACCCCTACCTCACCCCACTCCGAACCCCTACCTCTCCCCACTCCGAACCCCTACCTCTCCCCACTCCGAACCCCTACCTCTCCCCACTCCGAACCCCTACCTCTCCCCACTCCGAACCCCTACCTCACCCCACTCCGAACCCCTACCTCTCCCCACTCCGAACCCCTACCTCACCCCACTCCGAACCCCTACCTCACCCCACTCCGAACCCCTACCTCTCCCCACTCCGAACCCCTACCTCACCCCACTCCGAACCCCTACCTCACCCCACTCCGAACCCCTACCTCACCCCACTCCGAACCCCTACCTCACCCCACTCCGAACTCCTACCTCTCCCCACTCCGAACCCCTACCTCTCCCCACTCCGACCCCCTACCTCTCCCCACTCCGAACCCCTACCTCACCCCACTCCGAACCCCTACCTCACCCTACTCCGAACTCCTACCTCACCCCACTCCGAACTCCTACCTCACCCCACTCCGAACCCCTACCTCTCCCCACTCCGAACCCCTACCTCACCCCACTCCGAACCCCTACCTCTCCCCACTCCGAACCCCTACCTCTCCCCACTCCGAACCCCTACCTCACCCCACTCCGAACCCCTACCTCACCCCACTCCGAACCCCTACCTCACCCCACTCCGAACCCCTACCTCACCCCACTCCGAACCCCTACCTCTCCCCACTCCGAACCCCTACCTCACCCCCACTCCGAACCCCTACCTCACCCCACTCCGAACCCCTACCTCTCCCCACTCCGAACCCCTACCTCACCCCACTCCGAACCCCTACCTCTCCCCACTCCGAACTCCTACCTCACCCCACTCTGAGCCCCTACCTCTCCCCACTCCGAACCCCTACCTCTCCCCACTCCGAACCCCTACCTCTCCCCACTCCGAACCCCTACCTCTCCCCACTCCGAACCCCTACCTCACCCCACTCCGAACTCCTACCTCTCCCCACTCCGAACCCCTACCTCACCCCACTCCGAACCCCTACCTCACCCCACTCCGAACCCCTACCTCACCCCACTCCGAACCCCTACCTCTCCCCACTCCGAACCCCCTCTCCCCACTCCGAACCCCTACCTCACCCCACTCCGAACCCCTACCTCACCCCACTCCGAACCCCTACCTCACCCCACTCCGAACCCCTACCTCTCCCCACTCCGAACTCCTACCTCACCCCACTCCGAACCCCTACCTCTCCCCACTCCGAACCCCTACCTCACCCCACTCCGAACCCCTACCTCACCCCACTCCGAACCCCTACCTCTCCCCACTCCGAACCCCTACCTCACCCCACTCCGAACCCCTACCTCACCCCACTCCGAACCCCTACCTCACCCCACTCCGAACCCCTACCTCACCCCACTCCGAACCCCTACCTCACCCCACTCCGAACCCCTACCTCTCCCCACTCCGAACCCCTACCTCACCCCACTCCGAACCCCTACCTCACCCCACTCCGAACCCCTACCTCTCCCCACTCCGAACTCCTACCTCTCCCCACTCCGAACCCCTACCTCTCCCCACTCCGAACCCCTGCCTCACCCCACTCCGAACTCCTGCCTCACCCCACTCCGAACCCCTGCCTCACCCCACTCCGACCCCAAACCTCTCCCCACTCCGAACCCCTACCTCACCCCACTCCGAACCCCTACCTCACCCCACTCCGAACCCCTACCTCACCCCACTCCGAACCCCTACCTCACCCCACTCCGAACCCACTCTCCCCACTCCGAACCCCTACCTCACCCCACTCCGAACCCCTACCTCTCCCCACTCCGAACTCCTACCTCACCCCACTCCGAACTCCTACCTCTCCCCACTCCGAACCCTACCTCACCCCACTCCGAACCCCTACCTCTTCCCACTCCGAACCCCTACCTCACCCCACTCCGAACCCCTACCTCACCCCACTCCGAACCCCTACCTTTCCCCACTCCGAACCCCTACCTCACCCCACTCCGAACCCCTACCTCACCCCACTCCGAACTCCTACCTCTCCCCACTCCGAACCCCTACCTCACCCCACTCCGAACCCCTACCTCTCCCCACTCCGAACCCCTACCTCTCCCCACTCCGAACCCCTACCTCTCCCCACTCCGAACCCCTACCTCACCCCACTCCGAACCCCTACCTTTCCCCACTCCGAACCCCTACCTCACCCCACTCCGAACCCCTACCTCACCCCACTCCGAACCCCTACCTCTCCCCACTCCGAACTCCTACCTCACCCCACTCCGACCCCAAACCTCGCTCCACTCCAATCCCCTACCTCACCCCACTCCGACCCCTACCTCACCCCACTCCGAACCCCTGCCTCACCCCACTCCTAACCCCTACCTCTCCCCACTCCGAACCCCTACCTCACCCCACTCCGAACCCCTACCTCTCCCCACTCCGAACCCCTGCCTCACCCCACTCCGAACCCCTACCTCTCCCCACTCCGAACCCCTACCTCTCCCCACACCATCCGTCACTCATCCTCACTCTCTCACCCTCCCTCTCTGTCTCCTCCCCCACCCCACAGAAAGCCAAGAAGAAGAAAATCGACAAGCTGACTCTACAGGAACTGGGTGTGGGGACTGCAGGGAAGCTGGAGACTCTCAGCATCGAGGAGCCCCCACAACGAACAGCCGGTGCCAAGGTAGAGTCTGTGGAACAACTCATCGAGAAGCTCAGGGAGATCGGCCGGATATAAGGTGTGAGCCAATACAGTATGAAAGATGGAAGGAGTTTCACTCTGTGTCTGACCCTGGGAAGGTGCACTGTGTAATATTTGGAGCAAGTCGTTAATTTCACTTTTCCCATTTTTGTCATGTATTTGCAGGACTCTGACCAGTTAGTTGGGAAACACACAAAACTGACTGCTGTGACATGGATCCTCCCTCTGTGGAACAATCCCAACGGCCTGACACCCTGCTGCAGCTGCATTAATCCTGGATAATTGTGAAGTGTGACCTGGGAAATGTCACAAGATGAACTTTAATAAATATAATTTCTACATAATTTGAACAGATTTTGCTTACTACATGGTGATGGGTTTGATATCCCTGGGTCATACCACACTGGGAGCATCGTGCACAGTTCCGGTCTCCATATCCCTATTCAGACCCACACCAGGAGCACTGTGCACAGTTCCAGTCTCCGTATCCCTGGGTCACACCCACACGGTGAGCACTGTGCACAGTTCCAGTCACAGTATCCCTGGGTCAGACCCACATCGGGAGCACCGTGTACAGTTCCAGTCTCCGTATCCCTGGGTCAGACCCACACCAGGAGCACTGTGCACAGTTCCAGTCTCCGTATCCCTGGGTCACACCCACACCGGGAGCACCGTGCACAGTTCCAGTCTCCGTATCCCTGGGTCAGACCCACACGGTGAGCACTGTGCACAGTTCCAGTCACAGTATCCCTGGGTCAGACCCACACCGGAAACACCGTGCACAGTTCCAGTCTCCGTATCCCTGGGTCAGACCCACACGGTGAGCACTGTGCACAGTTCCAGTCACAGTATCCCTGGGTCAGACCCACATCGGGAGCACCGTGTACAGTTCCAATCTCCGTATCCCTGGGTCAGACCCACACCAGGAGCACTGTGCACAGTTCCAGTCTCCGTATCCCTGGGTCACACCCACACCGGGAGCACCGTGCACAGTTCCAGTCTCCGTATCCCTGGGTCAGACCCACACGGTGAGCACTGTGCACAGTTCCAGTCACAGTATCCCTGGGTCAGACCCACACCGGGAACACCGTGCACAGTTCCAGTCTCCGTGTCCCTGGGTCAGACCCACACGGTGAGCACTGTGCACAGTTCCAGTCACAGTATCCTGGGTCAGACCCTCATCGGGAGCACCGTGGACAGTTCCAGTCTCCGTATCCCTGGGTCAGACCCACATGGTGAGCACTGTGCACAGTTCCTGTCTCTGTATCCCTGGGTCACACCCACACCGGGAGCACCGTGCACAGTTCCAGTCTCCATGTCCCTGGGTCAGACCCACACTGGGAACACTGTACAGTTCCTGTCTCCGTATCCCTGGGTCCGACCCATACTGGGAGCACTGTGCACAGTTCCAGTGTCCATGTCCCTGAGTCAGACCCACACCGGGAGCACTGTGCACGGTTCCAGTCTCCGTATCCCTGGGTCAGACCCACACCAGGAGCACCGTGCACATTTCTGGTCCCTGTATAGTTCGGATCTGTGTTACCTGAGCCGTGTTCTATTGCTGGGTCGGGCTGTGCAAGTGTGAAATCATTCACCTATGTCAGCCAGAAGTGTGTTCAGGTGAAACTCTTGGCTGTGATTCAAGTCTTTTTTCATAACCAAGTTCTTTTGCGGTCACACCTCCTGTTGTGTTTAAAGCAGAGACGTCATCTCTAAATACAGGAACAAGCTGTTTATAATCATCTCATTGAGTTGGGGTCAAGTGCAGTGTAACTTAATCTGATCTGTAAGTGGGAATTCTGGCAAATGTCCCATTGCTTGTGTCTCTGTGTGGGACCATTCTCCCATTACCGGGATCTCAGTTCTGCCCAGTGTCAACTACCTGAACACCAACTTCCCACAATGTTCCCCCCACCGCCCCACCCACTCAGCTCTCTGTAACGACCGTGAAATTTCTGACTCGACTTGGAGGAGGCTGACAGGAAGACTCAGCAAGTCAGGCAGCATGGCAACTGGCGGGCAGCATGGATAAACCAGTTTGGCTATGTGCTCAGGAAGCAGAGATTGCTGATGCATGACAATGCAATGACTGAATGTCTTGAGGGAGTTTCAACTGACGTGCGTTTTCCTAAGGTGGATGTTCATAGCTTGCCAATGTGGGCACCCTCCAACCTATACACCCCTCTCCGTCACCGTAGAACACCCAACCCTTCTGTCTCCGTAAGCTCTTACACACCTGTCCATCTCCATGAACCCCTACATCCCTCTCCATCTCCGTGACCCCCTACACCCCTCTCTCTGTGAAACCCACTACTCCTCTCTGCCTCCATGAACTACACCCCTCTGTATCTGTGAACCCCCTCCACCACTCTCCGTCTCCGTGAACCCTTACACCCCTCTCCATCTCTGTGAACCCCTCTCCGTCTCCATGAACCCCTCCACCCCGTCTCTGTGATCCCCTACACCCCTCCCCGTCTCTGTGACCCCTACACCCCTCCCCATCTCTGTGACCCCCTACATCCCTCCCCGTCTCTGTGACCCCTACACCCCTCCCCATCTCTGTGACCCCCTCCACCCCTCTCCATCTTCATGAACCCCTCCACCCCTCCCCGTCTCTGTGACCCCTACACCCCTCTCCGTCCTGTGACCCCCCTCCCCGTCTTTGTGATCCCTACACTCCTCCCCATCTCTGTGACCCCTACACCCCTCCCCGTCTCCGTGACCCCTCCACCCCTCCCTGACTCTGTGACCCCTACACCCCTCCCCATCTCTGTGACCCCCCTCCACCCCTCTCTGTGATCCCCTACACCCCTCCGTCACCGTGAACCCCTCCACCCCTCGCTGTCTCTGTGACCCCTACACCCCTCTCCGTCTCTGTGACCCCCTAAACCCCTCTCTGTCGCCGTTACCCCGCCACCCCTCTCTGCCTCCGTGAACCCCTACACCCCTCCCCATCTCTGTGACTCTCTACACCCTTCCCCATCTCTGTATGAGAGCCCCTATACCCCAGCGCATTTCTTCACAGCAAGCTGCACGTGCCCACACACACTCACTCCCAGCCCTGTGTTATACTGAGCGAGTCATTGGTTGTAACAACTGGAGGCGTGGGCGGGAAGTCATGATGAGGGCAGGGAAGTTGTAAGGAGGGAGGAGAATGCACCGCAGACACCACTCTCACCCTCTCTTCCTGACCAGCACCTTGCCACCTGTAGAATCCTGTACACCGCTCAGACTGTCAGGAGGGAAATACGCAGCGCCCCAAGAGTGGCAATCGCAGACACTGGCAAGGATGTGGAGCAGGAAGCAGAGACTGGGGACGTACATGGCACAGCTCACCTGGGCCCTGATCCTCCTGAGTAAGTATCAGTGAACCAGCTTAGCAATCCTTCCTTGTTCCTACCTGTTGGACTGCACTGTGTGTGTCTACTTGTTTTATGTGTAGGTACTGTGTGTGCACATTTATCAACCTCTGCTTTGTGGGTGTGCTTGTGTGTTGGTATGTACATGTATCTAAGACTGCGCGCGTGTGTGCGCCTGTCACTGAGTGTGTGTTTGTCGTGGTCTGTGTACCGTGTGTGTGTGTGTGTTTGTCATGGTCTGTGTACCGTGTGTGTGTGTGTGTGTGTGTGTGTTTGTCATGGTCTGTGTACCGTGTGTGTGTGTGTTTGTTTGTCGTGGTCTGTGTACCGTGTGTGTGTGTGTGTGTGTTTGTGTGTTTGTGTTTGTCGTGGTCTGTGTAGTGTGTGTGTGTGTGTTTGTGTTTGTCGTGGTCTGTGTACCGTGTGTGTGTGTGTTTGTTTGTCGTGGTCTGTGTACCGTGTGTGTGTGTGTGTGTGTTTGTGTGTTTGTGTTTGTCGTGGTCTGTGTTGTGTGTGTGTGTTTGTGTTTGTCGTGGTCTGTGTACTGTGTGTGTGTGTGTGTGTTTGTCGTGGTCTGTGTGTGTGTGTGTGTGTGTGTTTGTCATGGTCTGTGTACCGTGTGTGTGTGTGTTTGTTTGTCGTGGTCTGTGTACCGTGTGTGTGTGTGTGTGTGTGTTTGTGTGTTTGTGTTTGTCGTGGTCTGTATACTGTGTGTGTGTGTGTGTGTTTGTCGTGGTCTGTGTGTGTGTGTGTGTGTGTGTGTTTGTTTGTCGTGGTCTATGTACCGTGTGTGTGTGTGTGTGTGTGTTTGTGTGTTTGTGTTTGTCGTGGTCTGTGTACTGTGTGTGTGTGTGTGTGTGTGTTTGTCGTGGTCTGTGTACCGTGTGTGTGTGTGTTTGTTTGTCGTGGTCTGTGTACCGTGTGTGTGTGTGTGTGTGTGTGTGTGTGTGTGTGTTTGTCGTGGTCTGTGTACCGTGTGTGTGTGTGTTTGTTTGTCGTGGTCTGTGTACCGTGTGTGTGTGTGTGTGTGTGTGTGTTTGTCGTGGTCTGTGTCTGTGTGTTTGTGTTTGTCGTGGTCTGTGTGTGTGTGTGTGTGTGTGTGTGTGTGTGTTTGTCCTGGTCTGTGTACCGTGTGTGTGTGTGTTTGTTTGTCGTGGTCTGTGTCTGTGTGTGTGTGTGTGTGTGTGTTTGTCGTGGTCTGTGTCTGTGTGTTTGTGTTTGTCGTGGTCTGTGTGTGTGTGTGTGTGTGTGTGTGTGTGTTTGTCGTGGTCTGTGTCTGTGTGTGTTTGTCGTGGTCCGTGTCTGTGAACTGGAATTGGTTTATTATTGTCACATGTACCGAGTTACAGTGAAAAGCTTGTTTTATATACTGTTCATTCAGATCAGATCATTGAGGTAAAACTACAAAAGGCAGAACAAGGTGCATCAAGTACAGACAGAGTGCAGCGCAGGTAAACAAAAATGTACAAGATTATAAGGGCTGGATTATGAGGTCAAGCGTCCATCTTATCAAACTAGGGAATTACTTAATAGTGTTATAACAGCAGATAGAAACTGTCTTATAAACAGTCTTATAATAGTCCTTGAGGCTAGTTTGTACATCCTTTCAGGTTTTTGTGTAATGACAAGTGTAGACAGTCCATGGAGGGAGGTCTTGGTGTGTCTGAGTGTGCACAGCTGTGAGTGTGTGAATCACTGTATCTGTGAGTCGGGTGTGTGTATCTGTGCCAGTCTCTGTGACAGTGGGCCTGTGTATGTGCACATCTCCCTCTCTCCCTCCCCCTCCCTCTCTCTCTCTCTGAGATGGGGGTAAGTTTGATGGCAGCATCAGAGAGGGAGTGTGACTAGTGTGGTGGGTGAGTGAGGATCTCCTGTCTGGGGCCAGTAGGGGCCTGGTGGCAAAATGGCCTCTCAGCATCCTCCAGGAAGGGGGCAGAATCCCACAGGTGATAATGTCTCAGATCAGCGTCTGTGCAAGAATTGGCCAACTCCACTGGAAGTGGAGAGAAGGTGAAACTGGGTGTGGTAGTGTTCCCAGGAATTACCTCCAGCAGGTTGGCATTCCCAGAATGTCACAGGTATTAACGACTGGCTCCAACCTCACTGGGGTACAGTAGTGTCACTGCCTCCTCACCTCTGGACGCTCCCTCCAGAATGTAACAGGAACAATTTTAGAAAAACTGAAGTGGGACAGGCTAGTCAGAGAGGGTTGGGGAGGGGCATGGGAAAGGTGAGAGAGGCAAGGAGGGCTGTAGGGGCCAGGTAGTGGTCGCAGAGACAGGATGGAGTGGGGGGCCACAGGGGGTCACAGAAACGGGGAGGGCTGTTGAGGCTGGAGGAGGTCACAGAGACAGGGAGGGGTGCAAGGACTATAGGGGGTTACAGATATGGGGAGGGGTGTTGGGGGTCACAGATGGGGATGGGTTTAGGGGCTATAGGGGGTTACAGATATGGGAGGGGTGTTGGGGCTGGAGGGGGTTACAGAGATGGGGAGGGGTGTTGGGGCTGGAGGGGGTTTACAGCTATGGGGAGGGATGTTGGGGCTATAGGGGGTTACAGATATGGGGAGGGGTGTAGGGGTCAGGGGGTCACAGAGTTGGGAGGGGTAAAGGGTTAGAGGGAGGACAGAGGTGGCGAGATATGTAGGGCCAGAGTGAATCAGAGATGGGGAAGGATGGAGGTGATGGGAGGGGTATGGGGAAGAGAGGGGAGGGGTATGGGGAAGAGAGGGGAGGGTAAGCTGGGGAAATAGGAAGGATGGAATGGGGAGAAGAAGTAGTCAGTGTGGCCACCCTCACTGCCTCCTTTCCCTAGGTGGTAAGGTGGAGACTCTTCGGATAGAGACGAGCCCTCTGGTGACAGCAGAACTCGGCAAGGAGGCAAATCTGTCAGTGACCTATGAGAGTCAAATGAAACCAAGGGTGACCTGGGAAATCGAGGGTCGGGGTCCTGTGGCCTGGTGGCAGGTGGGATCCGGTTTAGCCCACCTGAGCTCCTCTCTCCAGAATCGTGTGGTAGTCCACACGAACGAGGCGTCCCTCAACTTCAACCGCACTGAGCTAGCTGACTCTGGCAACTACAACGTCACCCTGGAGGCGCTGGACGAGCAGACCGTGACCAGTCGCATCACCCTCCGGGTATACGGTCAGTATTTGAGGCTGTGTCGATCTTTCTACTCTTCCTCCCAACTTCGCTTCCCCTCCTCCCTCCTCTTCCCCTTCCCCCTCCCTCCCTCCCTCTTCCCCTTCCCCCTCCCTCCCTCCTCTTCCCCTTTGCCCTCCCTCCCTCTTCCCTTCCCCTCCCTCTTCCCCTTCCCCCTCCCTCCCTCTTCCCTTCCCCCTCCCTCCCTCTTCCCTTCCCCCTCCCTCCCTCTTCCCTTCCCCTCCCTCTTCCCCTCCCCCTCCCTCCCTCCTCCCCTTCCCCTCCTCCCTCCTCCCCCTCCTCCCTCCTCCCCTTCCCCTCCCTCCCCTTCCCCTCCCTCCCTCTTCCCCTTCCCCCTCCCTCCCTCTCCCCTTCCCCCTCCCTCCCTCTTCCCCTTCCCCCCCTCTTCCCCTTCCCCCTCCCTCCCTCCTCCCTTCCCCCCCTCCCCCCTCCCTTCCCCCTCCCTCCCCCTTTCCCTCCCTCCCCCTTTCCCTCCCTCCCTCTTCCCTTCCCCCTCCCTCCCTCTTCCCTTCCCCTTCCTCCCCCTTTCCCCTCCCTCCCTCTTCCCCTTCCCCTCCCTCCCTCCTCCCCTTCCCCTCCTCCCTCCTCCCCTTCCCCCTCCCTCCCAACTTCCGCTTCCCCCTCCTCCCTCTTCCCCTTCCCCCTCCCTCCCTCCTCCCTTCCCTCCCTCCTCCCTTCCTCCCTCCCTCCTCCCTTCCCTCCCTCTTCCCTTCCCTCCCTCTTCCCCCTCCTCCCCTTCCCCTCCCTCCTCCCCTTCCCCTCCTCCTCCCCTTCCCTCCCTCTTCCCCTCCTCCCTTCCCCTCCCTCTTCCCCTTCCCCCTCCTCCCTCCTCCCCTTCCCCCTCCCTCCCTCCTCCCCTTCCCTCCCTTCCCTTCCCCTCCCTCCCTCTTCCTCTTCCCTTCCCCTCCCTCCCTCTTCCCTTCCCCTCCTCCTCCCTTCCCTCCCTCCTCCCCTTCCTCCCTCTTCCCCCTCCTCCCTTCCCCTCCCACTTCCCCTTTCCCCTCCATCTTCCCCCCTCCCTCTTCCCCTCCTCTCCCCTCCCTCTTCCCTCCTCTCCCCTCCCTCTTCCCCTTCTCTCCCCTCCTCTCCCCTCCCTCTTTCCCTCCCCTCCCTCCCTCTTCCCTCCCCTCCATCCCTCTTTCCCCTCCCCTCCCCTCTCCTTCTCCCCCTCTCCTTTCTCCCCCTCTCCCTCTCCCCTCCCCTTCCTCCCACTTCCCTTCCCTTCCCCTCCCTCTCCTTTCCCCTCCCCATCCTCTCCCTCCCTCCCTCTCCCCCCCTTCTCTCCCTCTCTCCATCCTTCCACCTCCCTCCCCCTCTCCCTTCCTCCTCCCCTCCCTCTAACTTCCTCCTCCCTCCCTCTACCTTCCTCCCTCCCCTCCCTTCCCCTTCCTCCTCCCCTCCCTCTACCTTTCTCCTCCCCTTCCTCCCTCTCCCCCTCCCCTCCCTTGCCCTCTCCCCCTCCCCTCCCCCTCCCTCTCCCTTCTCCCCCACCTCTTCTCCCTCCCCTCCCCCTCCCCTCCCTCTCCCTTCTCCCCCGCCTCTTCCCCCTCCACTCCCCCTCCCCTTCCCCCTCCCCCTCCCTTCCCCCCTCCCCCTCCCCTTCCCCCCTCCCCTTTCCCCCCCCCCTCCTCCCACTTCCCTTCCCCTTCCTCCACTTCCCTTCCCCTTCCTCTCCCCCTCCTGGTCCCCTCCCCCTCCCTCTCCCCTCCCTCTCCCCTCCCTCTCCCCTCCCTCTCCCCTCCCTCTCCCCTCCCTCTCCCCTCCCTCTCCCCTCCCTCTCCTCTTCCCTTTCCTCTTCCCTTTCCTCTTCCCTCTCCTCTTCCCTCTCCTCTTCCCTCTCCTCTTCCCTCTCCTCTTCCCTCTCTTCTTCCCTCTCTTCTTCCCTCTCCCTCTCTCCATCCCTTCTACCTCCCTTCCACCTCCTCCCCCTCCCCCCTTCCTTTCCCTTCTTCCTCCCTCCCTTTACCTTCCTCTTCCCCTCCCTCTACCTTCCTCCTCCCCTCCCTCTAACTTCCTCCTCTCCCTCTCCCTTTCCCTTCCTCTTCCCCTTCCTCTACCTTCCTCCCTCCCCTCCTCTACCTTCCTCCCTCCCCTCCTTTCCCCTTCCTCCTCCCCTCCCTCTACCTTTCCCCTCCCCTTCCTCCCTCTCCCCTCCCCCTCCCCTCCCTTCCCCCCTTCCCCCCACCCCCTCCCCTCCCTCCCCCTTTCTCCTCCCCTCCCTCTTTCTCCCCCCATTCCCCCTCTCTCTCCTCCTCCCCCTGCTTTCCCTACCACCTTCAACCCCCTCCCCCTCCATCTCTCCCCCCTTCGCCCTTCCCTTCTACCCCTCCCTCTCCCACCCGTGCCCTTCCCCCTCCCCTCTTCCCCTCCCCTCTTCCCCCTCCCCTTTTACTCCTCTCCTTCTCATCCCCTCACCCCACCCCTCCCCTCCATCTCTCCCCCTCCCTCTCACACCCGTGCCCCTCCCCCTCCCCTTTTACTCCTCTCCTTCTCATCCCCCTCACCCCTCCCCCATCCCCCTCTCACCCCTCCCACTCTCACCCCTCCCCTCCATCTCTCCCCCTCCCTCTCCCACCCATGCCCCTCCCCCTCTCCCTACCCCTCCCCTCCCCTCCTCCCCCTCCCCCTCCTCCCCCTCCCCCCTTCTTCCCTCTCCTCCTCATCCCCCCTTACCCCTCACCATCTCACCCCTCCCCCTCCACTCCT